>NC_056430.1:18412365-18574865 GCF_018296145.1 Oncorhynchus tshawytscha | reverse complement strand
CTCAACGTCAACAAAACTAAGGAGATGATTGTGGACTGCATCAAACAGCAGGGGAGCAGCCATTCGATGGAACAGTTCAGGGTAGTAAGTTTTAAGTTCCCTGCATACACATCACAGACAAACTGAATTGGTCCACTCACACAGACAGCATCGTGAGGAAGGCGCAGCAGCGCCTCTTCAACCTCAGGAGGCTGAAGAAATTCGGCTTGTCACCAAAAGCACTCCAAACTTCTACAGATGCACAATCGAGAGCATCCTGGCGGGCTGTATCACCGCCTGGTATAATACCGCCCTCAACCGTAAAGGCTCTCAGACAATCTGAATGCATCACCGGGGGCAAACACCTGCTTTTCCAGGACACCTACACCACCTGATGCACAGGAAGGCCATAAAGTCAAGACATCAACCACCCAGCCACTGCCTGTTCACCCCACTGCCATCCAGAAGGCGAGGTCAGTACAGGTGCATCAAAGCTGGGACCGAGAGACTGAAAAACAGCTTCTATCTCAAGGCCATCAGACTGTTAAACAGCCACCACTAACATTGAGTGGCTACTGCCAACACACTGTCAATGACACTGACATCCAGCCACTTTAATCATGGGAAATGATGTAAATATATCACTAGCCACTTTAAACAATGCTACCTTATATAATGTTACTTACCCTACATTGTTCATCTCATATGCATACGTTGATACTGTACTCTATATCATCGACTGCATCCTTATGTAATACATGTATCACTAGCCACTTTAACTATGCCACTTGGTTTACATACTTATCTCATATGTATATACTGTACTCGATATCATCTACTGTATCTTGCCTATGCTGCTCTGTACCATCACTCATTCATATATCCTTATGTACATATTCTTTATCCCCTTACACTGTGTATGACAGTAGTTTTTTTTGGAATTGTTAGTTAGATTACTTGCTCGTTATTACTGCATTGTCGGAACTAGAAGCACAAGCATTTCGCTACACTCGCATTAACATCTGCTAACCATGTGTATGTGACAAATAAAATTTGATTTGATTTGATTTGATTTGAGGTCAACAATGATTATACACTGCATCAAACAGGCGGTGAGCAGCCATTTGTTCAGTAGTAATTAGCCCCAATGATAAAGCAATGCACTACATTAAGCGTAAGGATAGAACATGTCCATCCACTTTAACACTGGGAAATTAAGACGATAATAGACAATAAAGGTCAGACAATCTGAATGAAGACAACACAATCTTTTTCACCCTCTGATCACGGTAAGACAACAGCAGTTTTCAGAGAATTGCACTGGGTACTCATTAGTCCAGAATTGGTTCGTATCTCATGTCATCATGATAAGGTAGGTATAATAGGACAATAATGTCAGGCAAAGACGATACAATATGGTCAGTGTACAAATGAGGGCAAAAGAGGATTCAAGGCAGAGTCAAGTATCCTAGAAAGTATGGATTGTCTGAAATAAACTCTATACTCAATATCAGTTCAGTTCCTGGCACAAATATGAACAAAACACAGACCTGTTCTTGAACAGAGATTTACAGTCCCAGCTTTGCTCAATAAATCCTTTATCATTGGGATTTTAATGGCTGTTATGATCTCAGCAGACAGATAGATGGGAAACAGCGTTAACATCGTTCTGACTTAACCAATCCATGTAGACGGGCACTATAAGACAATAGCAATAACTGCAATATAGTTAGTAGTTACGCATCTATCACAAATCATGTCTGCTCTTAATGTGCTACTTGTGTTTTTGTCAACTCATGAGGAATCCATTTTTCTCACCAGCTCAGCTGTTGCTGCTGGCAAAATAAGGGAAAAGTGTTGAAAAGATAATTGGCAACAGTTATTAGCATCGTTCATCATCATCAACATTCATAGCCTAATGTGAGCTGCAGAGACTTTCTGTCTGGAAATAAGACCACGAAACAAACCACCATCTCTGCCAGTCATGATTAGTCTTGGTCATTAGAGGGGAATTCCTGTCCTCAGACTAGAGATCAGTGTCATATTGACTCTAACCCATCAAACTAAATGGCTATCCTTGCTGATTGCAGTAGATGAATGAGATGTGTGTGTGGTGTGTGTGACGTGTATTCATAGTAAGAAATGCAGAGCTTTTCAGCTGAACATCTCAGCAACTACATTAGGGCCAGCAGAATGTAGCATGTTTGCTGGAGTCTTCTGTTGGAGTGAGAAAACCTAATGATGTTCAAGGAAGCAGTGGAGGAAAATGTCCTTTGTAAGCATGCGCTCAGTTCAATGTTCTTAAGTGATTTGTCTGTGCACCAAACAACAACATGTATCAAATGGACTATAATCATCTTTTCTGTCAGCTGTTAGAATTCGAAGGGCATGTCCCACTGGTTGAATCAACTGGTTGAATCAACATTGTTTCCACGTCATTTCAACGATTGAATGTGATGACGTTGAATCAACGTGGAAAACTGATTGGATTTGAAAAAAAGTTGTCAATGTCAGGGAATTGCGTCTTTTTTTCACCCAACTTTTTACCTAAATCCAAGTGATTTCACGTCAGTTGACAACTCAACCAAATGTAAATCTAAACTAGACGTTGATCAGTGCCCAGTGGGGGGGAGGGCTTGTAGAGCTGGGCAGAGTCAACAACCTCTAATGCACTCCAAGCCACTGCAGTTATGAAGGTGTTAACACTCTGCGGTAAAAAATGATCCACCAGGAAATGAAAGAAATGCAGCAGAGATTGCACTCAAGAGATTCCGAGGCACGAAGAAACTGTTTATCTCAGCGGGGGTGCTTAACAAGAAGAGTGCTTTGATTTCAGTTCCTGGCTGGTATACGGAGAGGCTCTCAGAGGGGTCTGACTTGTGAGGAGGGAGGGAGTGTGTTGAGTGGGTTGAGAGCTGCAGCTCAGTACAGGGCCTGGCTGTCTGAGGAGATGCAGGTGGCTGTCACCCCCAGGTGGTCCCCTCTCCTGCTACATTACCTGCTTAATACACACTGGTAACCATACTTCCAACCTGCCATACGTACACATAGATAACACATGCATTCTGCAAAATGTCAACATCTAGTGGATGAGAATGCTAGAATCATGGGGCAACCTGGGAAACAAACATGAGAAAAATCGTTTCACATTTTCGCTGAACTAATTGCCTTGAGACAAATGCAAAGTTGAAGTAAGGTCTGCATAGGGAGTGACAAAGAAGATGGCCTTGCTCAGGGGCAAACTGGGTCAGAAATTCAGCCCAGGCATTTCAGCCAAGCCAGCCCACATCACCGCTACTTACACACACAGGCAGTAATGCTACTGACAATGCCTTATAAATGGTATATTACCTTTAAAATAAAGTGTTACACTGTTTTCTTCTGTTTAATTATATGTAGCTATACTCAGCCTTGTCTCAGGATGGTAAGTTGGTGGTTGAAGATATCCCTCTAGTGGTGTGGGGGCTGTGCTTTGGCAAAGTGGGTGGGGTTATATCCTTCCTGTTTGGCCCTGTCTGGGGGTGTCCTCGGATGGGGCCACAGTGTCTCCTGACCCCTCCTGTCTCAGCCTCCAGTATTTATGCTGCAGTAGTTAATGTGTCGGGGGGCTAGGGTCAGTTTGTTATATCTGGAGTACCTCTCCTGTCCTATTCGGTGTCCTGTGTGAATCTAAGTGTGCGTTCTCTAATTCTCTCTCTCTCTCTCTCTCTCTCTCTCTCTCTCTCTCTCTCGGAGGACCTGAGCCCTAGGACCATGCCCCAGGACTACCTGACATGATGACTCCTTGCTGTCCCCAGTCCACCTGGCCGTGCTGCTGCTCCAGTTTCAACTGTTCTGCCTTATTATACGACCATGCTGGTCATTTATGGCCATGGCCATCTTGGCCATGTTCTGTTATAATCTCCACCCGGCACAGCCAGAAGAGGACTGGCCACCCCACATAGCCTGGTTTCTCTCTAGGTTTCTTCCTAGGTTTTGGCCTTTCTAGGGAGTTTTTCCTAGCCACCGTGCTTCTACACCTGCATTGCTTGCTGTTTGGGGTTTTAGGCTGGGTTTCTGTACAGCACTTTGAGATATCAGCTGATGTACGAAGGGCTATATAAATAAATTTGATTTGATTTTGATTTGATGTAGCCTAATATTTAAACACTTATCAAATCAAAGTTTATTTGTCACATGCGCCGAATACATCAGGTTACCTTACAGTGAAATGTTTACTTACAGGCTCCAACCAATAGTGCAACAAGGTATTAGGTGAACAATAGGTAAGTAAAGACATAAAAACAACAGTAAAAAGACAGTGAAAAACAGTAGCGAGGCTACATACAGTAGCGAGGCTACATACAGTAGCGAGGCTTTATACAGACACTGGTTAGTCAGGCTGATTGAGGTAGTCTGTACATGTAGATACAGTGCCTTGCGAAAGTATTCGCCCCCCTTGAACTTTGCGACCTTTTGCCACATTTCAGGCTTCAAACATAAAGTGTAAAACTGTATTTTTTTGTGAAGAATCAACAACAAGTGGGACACAATCATGAAGTGGAACGACATTTATTGGATATTTCAAACTTTTTTAACAAATCAAAAACTGAAAAATTGGGCGTGCAAAATTATTCAGCTCCCTTAAGTTAATACTTTGTAGCGCCACCTTTTGCTGCGATTACAGCTGTAAGTCGCTTGGGGTATGTCTCTATCAGTTTTGCACATCGAGAGACTGACATTTTTTCCCATTCCTCCTTGCAAAACAGCTCGAGCTCAGCGAGGTTGGATGGAGAGCATTGGTGAACAGCAGTTTTCAGTTCTTTCCACAGATTCTCGATTGGATTCAGGTCTGGACTTTGACTTGGCCATTCTAAGACCTGGATATGTTTATTTTTGAACCATTCCATTGTAGATTTTGCTTTATGTTTTGGATCATTGTCTTGTTGGAAGACAAATCTCCGTCCCAGTCTCAGGTCTTTTGCAGACTCCATCAGGTTTTCTTCCAGAATGGTCCTGTATTTGGCTTCATCCATCTTCCCATCAATTTTAACCATCTTCCCTGTCCCTGCTGAAGAAAAGCAGGCCCAAACCATGATGCTGCCACCACCATGTTTGACAGTGGGGATGGTGTGTTCATTGTGATGAGCTGTGTTGCTTTTACGCCAAACATAACGTTTTGCATTGTTGCCAAAAAGTTCAATTTTGGTTTCATCTGACCAGAGCACCTTCTTCCACATGTTTGGTGTGTCTCCCAGGTGGCTTGTGGCAAACTTTAAACGACACTTTTTATGGATATCTTTAAGAAATGGCTTTCTTCTTGCCACTCTTCCATAAAGGCCAGATTTGTGCAATATACGACTGATTGTTGTCCTATGGACAGAGTCTCCCACCTCAGCTGTAGATCTCTGCAGTTCATCCAGAGTGATCATGGGCCTCTTGGCTGCATCTCTGATCAGTCTTCTCCTTGTATGAGCTGAAAGTTTAGAGGGACGGCCAGGTCTTGGTAGATTTGCAGTGGTCTGATACTCCTTCCATTTCAATATTATCGCTTGCACAGTGCTCCTTGGGATGTTTAAAGCTTGGGAAATCTTTTTGTATCCAAATCCGGCTTTAAACTTCTTCACAACAGTCTCTCGGACCTGCCTGGTGTATTCCTTGTTCTTCATGATGCTCTCTGCGCTTTTAACGGACCTCTGAGACTATCACAGTGCAGGTGCATTTATACGGAGACTTGATTACACACAGGTGGATTGTATTTATCATCATTAGTCATTTAGTTCAACATTGGATCATTCAGAGATCCTCACTGAACTTCTGGAGAGAGTTTGCTGCACTGAAAGTAAAGGGGCTGAATAATTTTGCACGCCCAATTTTTCAGTTTTTGATATGTTAAAAAAGTTTGAAATATCCAATAAATGTCGTTCCACTTCATGATTGTGTCCCACTTGTTGTTGATTCTTCACAAAAAAATACAGTTTTATATCTTTATGTTTGAAGCCTGAAATGTGGCAAAAGGTCGCAAAGTTCAAGGGGGCCGAATACTTTCGCAAGGCACTGTATGGTTAAAGTGACTATGCATATATGATGAACAGAGAGTAGCAGCAGCGTAAAAGAGGGGTTGGGGGGGCACACAGTGCAAATATTCTGGGTAGCCATTTGATTACCTGTTCAGGAGTCTTATGGCTTGGGGGTAAAAACAATTGAGAAGCCTTTTTGTCCTAGACTTGGCACTCTGGTACAGCTTGCCATGCGGTAGTAGAGAGAACAGTCTATGACTGGGGTGGCTGGGGTCTTTGACAATTTTTTGGGCCTTCCTCTGGTGTAGAGGTCCTGGATGGCAGGCAGCTTAGCCCCAGTGATGTACTGGGCCGTACACACTACCCTCTGTAGTGCCTTGCGGTCGGAGGCCGAGCAATTGTCGTACCAGGCAGTGATGCAACCAGTCAGGATGCTCTCGATGTTGCAGCTGTAGAACCTTTTGAGAATCTCAGGACCCATACCAAATCTATTTCGTTTCCTGAGGGGGAATTGGCTTTGTCGTGCCCCCTTCACGACTGTCTTGGTGTGTTTGGACCATTCTAGTTTGTTGTTGATGTGGACACCAAGGAACTTGAAGCTCTCAACCTGCTCCACTACAGCCCCGTCGATGAGAATGGGGGCGTGCTCGGTCCTCCTTTTCCTTTTCCTGTTGTCCACAATCATCTCCTTAGTCTTGGTTAAGTTGAGGGATCTAAAGTGGGCAGGAGGGAACACTTGAAATGCACTATTTGAAATATGTATTTAGGCTCTTCTAAGGTATTATATACAGTAAGCCAATGGTCACCTATAAGGCATTTATTCAGTGATTTTCTTCTTTGTCTAATATATGTGTTTATTCATTCACCACAGCTACATTATGGGAATGGGTCATTTCTCTCTTTCCCTCTCTCTCTGTTTTCTTCTAATGAATTCAATATACAACATTCTATGTTGGTCAAAAAAGCAGTGACGGGCCTTTCAGTGAATGAAATAAGCGGGAGATAGGCGGGACTTTCCAGACTTCAGTTTAGTGGCTATGTAATGTAATCCGACACTAGAGTTACTACAGCTCATAAACTCACTTGCTGGGCTGAAGAGACTGAGATACAAAAGCTAATAAATATTGATAAAACAATGAAAATACACAGTCCCCAAATTGACCTTTATTGTAATCAGTGCTGGGAAAGTACCCAAACATCTTACTTGATTAAAAAAACTAAAGATACCTTAATAAAAAATGACTCCAAGAAAAATCACCCAGTAAGATACTACTTGAGTAAAAGTCTAAAAGTATTTGATTTTAAATATACTTAAGTATCTAAAGTAAATGTAATTGCTAAAATATACTTCAGTTTTAAAAGTAAAAATATAAATAATTTCACATTCCTTATATTATGGAATGATTTTCTTGTCCTACTAAGCTTTTGAAATGTAACAGGTACTTTTGGGTGTCAGGGAAAATGTATGGTGTAACAAGTATATTATTTTCTTTAGGAACGCAGTGGAATAAAAGGAAAAGTTGTCAAAAATATAAATAGTAAAGTAAAGTACAGATACTTAAGTAGTTCTTTAAAGTATTTTTACTTAAGTACTTTTCATCACTGATTGTAATACATGACTTGTGTTTGGTAAAAAACACTGGAAAGATGTCTAGTAGACATCTTTATGTGTTATAAAAGCCAATCTAAAGCCAATCTAAAGACTTGTTAAGCTATATTGCAATGTTCCCCCGAATGCCACTTCCCTAATTAGCATATACAGCCAAAATATTAGGCCTAACTGGCAGTAGTACGCTACATGATCTGTGTCAGTGTGCGTGAGTGTGTCTTTGTCTGTTTTCTTCCTACTTTGACTGCATCACAGCAGATGATCTATCATTTCTCACAGACACAGTACTCGGACCAGCAGAATCAGAACTTTTAGCAAATAAGTTGGTTAATTTCACACATTTAGCAGCATCTGCCTCAAGAGACGTTTTTTTGTATCTCCAACTTTTTTGGCAACACAATTTTTATTTATTTTGACTAAGCGACTGACAGTCAGAGCAGGTTTCACTCTCTTTGATGATATGCGTTTGACTTTGAATGTGAATTTGCACCACTTTATCTCAGCCAATCAGAATACTGGGCCAGGCGAAATAGCACAAAAGTACTTAGAAAAAACAGGCTCATGGGCCGCCAGCTGTGTCAATTATCGTTTTTTACATCTCATTTTTTAGGTACATTTTGACCAGCCCACCCTACTAAAAGATGGTCCGGCCATTCTAGCATTTGCCAGAATTGCCAGACAGCCAATCCGCCCATGGCCTTGCTTTAAGACTAGTCCATAACTGATTATGCTTGGAAGCAGATTAGTGCTATCACATTTTGCAGATCATGGACAATACTTTGTCTCATACCCACTTAATCAAACTGGTGTTCTACCAATGCTCTGGATTCCCCGTTTAGCTAACACGCTAAACAGACTACACTTTATGTCTTGAGAATCATTAAAATACAATATATTTTCTGCCTAATCTCTACATGATAAATTAGCCATTACTGTACCATCAAAATATTTGGAATTGGAGAAACATCAGGCACATTTTCTTTCTGTTAAACAAATTGTTCAGCATTTGGTCTCATGATTTCCTCTGTGCATAAAAGCTGCTCTCTTATCTGCAGATGTTCTCCCCTTCCTCACCATATGGATTAATTCACAGTGCAGTGCAGGCCGGTGAAGTCTTGGCTGGAGGAGAGGTTCTCCAGGGGAAGAGAGCCATCTGTTGGGACCTGAGTGTAGCAGAAGCAATTCTGAAGACAGTCTCTCTCTTTAGGGGAGAGTCTGGAAGACAGGCAGAGTGGAGTAAGCAGCAGGGAAGCCCAAACCCTGTCACTGGATAGCCCAAAGACTTTACAAGGACTGTACTGAACCACAATAACTACTGCACAATCTGAGACTAGAGCCACAACAACAGGTGGAATCGGAGAAAGGGCAGCAAGGTTTTATGATTTATGTGTAAAATTCTACTTAGTTGCTCTTTATACTTAGTTGAGAAGCCTGGTCTCAGAGTAGACATAACATAGTAAACGTAAATCCAGGACACTCAAATTGGTATGATATGTTATGGTTGGTATGGTTACATAAGACAGATGGCTACTTAAGGCAAAAACTAAAGTAGGTTGGTTGGTCAGTGGATGGTTGGGCGTATAACATGAATGTCTAGCAACCAAAAGGTTGCAAGTTTGAATCTCGTCAAGGACAACTTTAGCCTTTCAGCTAATGAGTAACTTTTCAACTACTTACTTCTTTTTAGCTATTTTTCAACTACTTAGCGTGTTAGCTAAACCTAATCCGAACCCTTGCCTAAGCTTAACCCTTTTAGCTAACCCTTCCCCTAACCTTAACCCTAACCACTACCCTAGCTATGGTTAACCAGGTAGCTAAAGTTAGAATTCCGAACACGTTTTGCAAATTCGTAACATATTGTCATCCAGGTTATGACAGACAGCAGAAGGCTGCTGCTTCTGCTCTGAGCTCAGCCTCATCCCACAGTCTGAAAGAGCTTCACTGACCTGCTGCTCTGCGAAACAGCCTCTAGGGAGGAAGGTGCTCCCTAGCAGACTTTCCTGGGACCGTCTACGTGTAAGGATCCCCGTGTCTCGTGTCAGTGCACTGTCCCCCTCAAACAGCCTCACTGTCACCTCCCTCCCTCCTCATAGAGCTGATGAGGTACAAATCTGTCGTTCTGCCCCTGAACAGGCAGTTAACCCACTGTTCCCAGGGTGTCATTGAAAATAAGAATTTGTTCTTAACTGAGTTACCTGGTTAAATAAAGGTAAAAAAATAAATAATTCTCAATCAGTGACAGTGCGGGAGACTGTCTTGACGGCTGATCTGTGAATGCAGCCAGATATGACTGATAAAACATGGAAGCTACAGCTCAGGTCACCTTGCTCAATCTGAGGAAAAAACATTTTACAAAAACACCCAAGGAATAGACAACTTCAACAATTTTATTTGTGAAAAACTACACTTAAAATGCATAAATAGACATTTCTATTTGAAGCAGAGGAAATTATAAGGTAGCCAATAAGCATAATGTCGTGCACATGCCAGGTAACATGTATAATTCAACATTGTATAAGCTAGTAGACAAGAAGCGGTGATCCTGTGAAATTCACTCCATACATTTCCACATTATGGAAGTAATGGCACCATCTCACAGGGTGACCAATGACACATCAGCTAGTAGTAAGAAAGGAAACAGAAAGCAAAACATGTATAAATATACTGACCCTACATACTTTTACTGAGCATTAACTTTAAAAGCATTGTACAAGACATTGTAATAGAGGAAAATGAAAAGAGCTTGTATAATACATTTAAATTGGAAATTCACGAGATTAATGTTATATAGTCAGTAAACAAGCATTCTATATTTGGGTCTCTGACAAACAAAGCTAAAAAATGTAACCATCTTTACACAGTAAATTAAGGTTACTGGTCGCACACAAGAACATAACTGCTTGCGCGTAAAAGAAACAAAGAAAACTGTTCAGCTTCAATGCCATTATTCTCACGATGGCTCTTGCACAATTTTAAATTATACATACAAGCAAAGTTTACAAAATGCCCATTTTTCAATAATTTAACATACAATTAATCAATTATATAATGTCACAGAAGTCAGTCAAGTGAATATGGTTACAGGTAAGGCATGTGAAAGATAGCTTTTTAGGCCAATTTCTTCTAGATTGCATTACAAAGCAAAGATTTAATATTCTCATTAAAAATGATTGATAACATAATTTTCTTTATATCTCAGCCAGACACCTCAATAATCCTGTTCACATTGCATTTTGCATATCCTCCCTCATTCAGTCTAGAGACTCCATATCTTTGCAAAAAGTGTAGTTTAAATACATTACATATAATCATACGGCTGAACAGCAAAATGAAACTCATGGAAGAGTCTGAAGTTACAACGTATGCTTATTGGACAACAAACATTGCTTATTCACACTACACAAATATGATTATATTCTCTACAACTGAAAATAGACAGTAAGGCCTTTACCTCAACACTTGTCCTATAGACTCATGGTCATAGTAAATTAGAAGGGCATGCCCAGCTTGCCTGACCTGCTTTAGAGGTCTGTTGGGAGAGATTAAACTGGCCTGCTCAGGCCAATTGGTTCTCTGCAGGGGCAGATACTATACGGAGGACAGTGGAGCAGAGCAGAGGCTCAGATAACAGGGTTTTCCATGGCTCCAAGAACTTCTGGAAACACTGCAGAGTTCAATACAGCTCATTGCTTAATGACTGGTTCTCATTGCCTCTAGTCTAGTGTTCACTGAGCAGAGCAACTAACTTGTGTTCTCCGAGTAGACACTTGTGATTGAAATAATGGTTAGGTGTTCAATACAGCTCAGAAAACATGTCAAGTTTGGCTGATCCTCAGGTTTATGTCAAAGTTGAGTTGTTAAAAAAGTGGAAAATAATTACACCATTAAAATGGATTATATTAGTCTTTATTTAAAATGTATTTCATTTCACACATTTTATAATTGCATCTCAAATTGTTATTCATTTGTCTATGTATCATGTCATTATGAAATTCCTTTGGTCCTTCAATAAATAAAACTAAGATATCATATACACATTTATTCTTTATACAATTTATTACAGTTAAGAGGAAATTGTGTTTGTCTATATTTGTCTAAAGGAGAATTAGAACCATTTAATTGGTTATTTAGGTAAGCTGTAACTGCTTTGAAAATTCAAAACAAAATGCAATATTCTATTATATCATCTACTTGCAATGTTTCTGCCTTCATTTGCCTACATATTGGGAGTCTTAAATATATCTTATCAGAATAAGTCACTCAAATCAATTCTCAATCTGTCCAGGCATTTGCACAAAACGGACTGGAAAATTACAACTTTGTAAACAGAATTTGAAAAGAAGATTAGTAGGCTAAACGTTAGCTAGGACTTATTACAAGCTGAAGTCCCTTAGCGTCAGCTGGATATTATAAACGGTACAGGGAATCACTATATTACAGTTCAAACTCTGGTCTTAACAGGTGGATCTAAACTTTCCTTCAGTCATTACAGAAATAAACCTGTCTCAAAGCAGAGGGTCCCACTCCATCCCTCAAATGGCTAACCAATATTGAAGCGACGGAATGCAAAAAACATCCACAACTTTAGTGTTTTTCACTATCGCCTACACCATACAGTTAGACAGGCGATCAATTCTATATCAAACTAAATCATAGACAAAGAAAGCTAGAAGAAAAGGTTTGGGTGTGTTGAGTTTACATTGTAGGATTTTCAAATCAAACAGGTTACCTTTTTATGCTGCACATTGACCTCTACATATCAACCTGAAAGACCAGACTACAGAGGTCCACACACTCACTGTAGGAGAGTGATAGTGTGAGAAAGAGTGGACGAGAGAGAGAACATTTCTGGGTTATTAGCACTTTGTTGTATTGTGTGAACGACCGTCCCACGTTGGAAACTGTTTCACAGTCTGTCTCTATCTAGCACCATTGTGTGGGTGTATCAAGCCTTGTCCTATCCTACCAGTACAACCATCAAAACTAGTGTCAAAGGGAGCGATAGGTAGCACTACAAAGCAAAGCCTCAACAAAAAAAGTCTAAAAGTATACAGGTGAAACAAGTAATAAATAAGGGTAATAATATTTCAGAGTTAAAATGGTGGTTATTGTGCAGATAATTTCTTTATACAAAAACAAAAATGTTGAATCAGCCACATATCCACATACAAATATAAAACAATACATTATTCCTGTCAGCCCCACTCTCCCGCATGGGCCATGCACAACGTGTACCCATGGTTAGACGTTAACCATCAGGCACACGCTGGGGCCGCTCCAATCAGCGAGCTCTCTCAGCATCCAGGGATGGTGATGGAATGGAGATGGATGCAGGGGGTAGGGCAGCAGTAGGAAGGTGAAATATCTCCCCCTAAGGGATCCCATCCACAGAGTCCTCTCAGAGCACCTGGACTGGAGGGCTCAGAAGGACTCATCTTGCCCCACAGAGAGCTCTCCTTTGGGAGTGGAGGTGCGAGTCGAGCTCTTGTCCATGCTCTCGGAGCCGGAGCTCTGATGCTGCTGCTCAGAGCCTGCGCTGGATGTCACGGTGGACGAGGATGTGGAGGAGGAGCGGGTCTTCTCCTTAAAGTCTGTTATGATGACCGTCACGTTCCCCACCGTTATCGCTAGCTGCTGGGCGGTGCTCCGGTCAATATTCTTCAGTTTGGGCCTAGTCGGCAGGGGAAAACACAGGGTTAGAATTACATTGATAAAACTGCCTTACTAAGATACAACCATAGATGTGGCCAGCCCAGTGTGGGTGATTAGACCCAACTGCTCATTCCAACAACAACGTGAGCAATAACAAGATTAACCAGAAGTAAGAGGGAGAAAGTGAAAGTGGATGTAGAACATACAAGTATAATTTATGAATAACTAGATTTTTTCCAACAGTGGCCTTTAAGAATAGCTTGAACGAGTGGCAATTTAAATGCCATGACAGGTTTTCACAATGTCCAACGGCAAGATACTGTCAGTACTAGTAGCAGAGAGAAGAATGACCAACCTGGAGATGTGAGAGTTGTTGGTCTTGGTTGTTGACTTCCCAGATTGTACACTGTGTTTATCACTAGGTGGACTCTGGCGAATGTCTGTCTTGGGTCTGCACAGGCAAACACAGGAGTTATATTAGTAAAGTTCATGTGTATAGACAGATGATGCTTAAACAAACACTTGCCTCTGTACAGACATGTTATTTCTTTAACTACACACTGACCTGATCTTTTTGATGCTGGATTTCTTGGTGATGGGCCTGGCAAGGCTGATCTCTTTGATGTTGGGTTTCTTGATGATGGGCCTGGCTAGGCTGATCTCTTTGTTATTGGGTTTCGTGGTGATGGGCCTAGTTGGGCTGATCTCTTTGAGGCTGTGTTTCTTGGTGATGGGCGTGGTTGGGTTGATCTCCTTGAGGCTGTGTTTCTTGGTGATGGGCCTGGTTGGGCTGATCTCCTTGAGACTGTGTTTCTTGGTGATGGGCCTGGTTGGGCTGATCTCCTTGAGGCTGGGTTTCTTGGTGATGGGCCTGGTTGGGCTGATCTCCTTGAGGCTGGGTCTCTTGGTGATGGGCCTGGTTGGGCTGATCTCCTTGAGGCTGGGTCTCTTGGTGATGGGCCTGGTTGGGCTGATCTCCTTGAGGCTGGGTCTCTTGGTGATGGGCCTGGTTGGGCTGATCTCCTTGAGGCTGGGTCTCTTGGTGATGGGCCTGGTTGGGCTGATCTCTATCTCCTCTTTCACTTTCTCCTCCTCCACTTTCTCCTCCTCCACTTTCTCCTCCTCCTCCACTTTTAACTCTTTCACATTGTCCGGTGTCTCCTTCCTGCCGTTATCCAGGGGAGATTCTCCTTCATCTGGCCTCACTCTCTCCGGACGCACTCCCTCGTGGTGCTCCCCCTCCACATCCACCAGCTCCCCGTCTGGGTCGTGCTCCCTCTCAGGCCTCTCCTTTCTCTCCTTCTTGGGTGGGGGAGGCGTGGCGTACTGCTGAGCCACCTGCTGGGCCACCAGCTGGGAGTTGATCCTGGGTTTCCTGTAGAAAACAGGGAACAAACAGGGATTAGCCGGCAGCAGCGTCTCTAGGCTGGGCTCACTCAGGGCCAGGGCTGACATGACGACAGCCCCTGCCTGACCACATAGCAACACACACTGCATCATCTTATAAGGAGTTGGCTGGATTGAGCCACAGGCTGGCTGGCTGAGTGTAAGTGACAGCTCTTGGTCGGCTAGTCTGGTTGAAGGGTAATCTCATTAGCTCAGTGCTGTAATAAAATGAATGTGGGGGATCACAAGGTGGGACATTTGCAGCCCGTCATTTACGTCCTCTAATCTGATTACTGCAGCGTTGGCCCCATTTGTCAGACTGGGATCCACAGGGACGTGCAGCCACTCACTCAAGCTGGCGCGCCAACCAGAGCAAGCAGAATGAAGTCATTGTTGCCCTCTGTGGTCTCTCTCACACACACCTAGCCTATTATTTTTGAGCCCAACCATTCACATTCAGCAGGCAAATGCATCCTAAATCAGAGAGGGAGACAATTAGTGTCTCCGTGGATGAATACAAAGCTCTAGGATGAAAGGCTCAGTGGAAGCTCATCACTCTTCCACCTAAGAGGTTACAACGGGTGTTTCATGAAAAATGTTTATTCTCCTAAAACACGAGTCAACTGTAAGGACAGCATATTTTAAGTCCCTACTTAAAATCAGAGCAGGGTCTCAGGGGGAAGAGACAGAAGACCAGAGAGTGACAGACAGGCTGCAAAGACCTGACTCTTGACAGGCCAGAGAATCACAGCTCCGTGAGAAATACCAGCGTAAACCAGACATGTATGCACCGACCCACCCACCCCAGAATGGTGCATGGTTTGCCAGTTACTCGGGAGGCACATCCACCCATGGCAAAGATGGTATAGCCTCCCCATCTCATCTACTGCATTGGCAGGAAGTCCTCCTTATTGTCTAGCTGTTCAGGGTGTCATGATTAAAGGAACTCTGCAGGACTGAGGACAGATGGGGAATTCCATAATTTCTGATGCTTCTCTCTAAGCCTCAGACTGAACTGATAAACAAGCTCTGTCTGGCTCATAGAAAATGTAGCCTACCTGTTGACTGCAATACAGATGAGGTACTGACTGAGGCTCTCGCTCTCAGTCTTATCTTTAAGTGGATCAGGTTCAGGGGCGGGAGGTAGCCTAGTGGTTAAAGCGTTGGGCCAGTACCCAGAAAGGTTGCTAGATCGAATCCCCAAGCCGACAAGGTAAAAATCTGTCCTTCTGCACCTAACCCACTGTTCCTAGGCAGTCATTGTAAATAAAAAAATTGTTCTTAACCGACTTGCCTAGTTAAATAAAGGTTACATTTAAAAAGGTAAAACATGAGCAGAAACTTGATAAGAGTGTGGCTGTTACAGCTGGCCAAGACATATTTTAGACAACATGGCCCTCAGGTTTGAGATGGTTCATTTTCTGTCTAATTTGGTTGGGTACATTGTTAATGATGCATGGCTGAAGAGGTCTGTCGAGAGGAGAGTGGTTTTCACAAGGCTGCTGGAGTGGTTTAACTCAGAGATCGCACGTCCCAGATATCATCTCGCATCTCTCTAATTCCCCGTGCTCCCACCATATCCCCACAAACTGTCTATCCCCATTCTGCAACAGACAGAGAACCCACCCTCTATCCCTCCAGCCAATAAAAAGGCAATCAAACGCTTATGGCGTCATGACGTAGCGCACGTGACACGCTCCAAAACATGCAGACCGTGATGAATGCGCTGATGAGCAGGGCCCAGTGGCACCACCCACCACAGCTGCAACAGCTCTGGAAGTACATGTAGCTAGCCTACTCACTCCACCTGCAGAATCAATGCATGTCACACACCAGAGAAAAGGGATCGACATGCTCACGTTCAGCAGCATCTGGATGATAAGACACTCATAGCAACCTAGTGACATAAGGTTAGAGCAACTTCATATCAATTTCAATTCTCAACCCCCCCCGACTAGCACAGGTCACTTTGCAACACGCACTCAAACACACAAAACAATTTGTCTCTCTAACTGCAGTACTAACCCCATGAAGTGTCACTGATCAATCACAGGATTTGGCAGGATGCATGTAGCCCAAACACTCGTAAACATGTTCTCAGGTTCCCGTGTCCGACGGGCTCAGAAATAATTTCCTGTGGCAGGGTAAGCTTTTAGCAGAGAGCTGGAGGTAGAAAGTGAGTGTGATTGATTGATAATCTCACGCCTCCTCGGCCCGTCACCCCAGTCCCAGAGATGTGTCAGAGGCAGCAGCAGAGCTCAGCTCAGAGAGAAGCAGTAGAAACAGCCCCAATAGTTAAGCTATGATTTAGTGCCAGCTGTAACTCAGCCATGGAGTTGTTGTTGGCATGATAGGAGCGCAGCTCCCAGTTGGCCTGCCCCGTGGTGCTGTTACTGTACAGTATATTATTTATTTACCAGCTACGTCACCGCTGCTCTGAACACCACCACTGTGTCCCATTAACACTGTTTGCCTGATCCAGATCATAGGCCGGCTACACTCACCAAAAGACTTAAATACGCACTCCAGCTATATTTACTCTTCCCGTTGAAAAACAATATCCCACATATAAATCTACAGACAAAAATATATATTTTTTAAACAAGTTGAAACTTCATGGTGTAGTCCATTCAAGGATTTGGTCTGATGGTTCCCTCTGATGTCAGCTTCCCCCCTTGCTTGTGGGAACAATAGAGCACACAAGAGGTAATATGACACAAGTGGGGGGGGGTTTATGAGGACACCTTGAGCACCTTTTAAGATGTGCCTATGTTAAGTAAAACAGGTGATAAATGAGGTGAAAAGGAGACTGAGTGTGACTAAAACATTTAAATATGCAGGACATCATAACCAAGGAGTCTGTACCAAGCCTCTTCACTGAGAAACACCAGATAAGCCTAGATCAAAAACCTTCCTCCTTTTCACACCTCCATAGATAATGATTGACATCGTCGCCTCTGACTGACACTTCAGTTCTTCTTGATACAGTGGTGTGGAGTCTAACTCAGCACGAGCCAATGAAATGACTCATCAGCACAAAACACTAAATCCAGGCGGATTGAGAACTATGGTTACACTGCCAGCCCCACCCACGATATTGTCCCAATCATAAGAGTTCTGGACTTCACAGGAACTAGTCCTGCATGTCAATATTAGCCTCCTACCGAAAGAGCACAGAGAGAGTGGAAGATGGAGACAAATAATATACGGTTGAACAGTTTGTGACAGATTGACAGAAACAGATGACCACAGGAAAGCTCATTAACACAGCTCTTTATTTCGAGTGCTGTGTGGAGGACAGGCAATAACTCCCAGCCAGCAACAGACCAGGAGCATGCAGCAGTGGCAGCTCAAAGAGGGAGGAGACAGACAAAAATGTTTCCTCTACCAACTGCAGTCAGACAGTAAGACATCAGAATCGAAAACTACTCATTTTCTTTTTTAATGTCAGGCTATGTAATAGCCTTTTTCTTAGTCAAGAGCGTTACATCTGCAAGTTGAATTCTCTTGGTATAAAAAGTCACATGTCCTTCCTCGGTGTAGACCTAATCATGACCGGATTGTCTACTGTCACAGCCACATTGTGCTCAGGCTTCAGATTCAACATGGTGTGATCCATTGGGCTTCTGTTTGATCAGAACACTTCTCTACACCATGGCAACAGAGCATCAACATCTTGTTCCGCACCGACGTTCACAAGCTGCTGCAGTCGGTGCCTCGATCACTATGAATAAGTAACCCCTCAGCACAGAGATGGACTGGTGGAGCGGAGTGGAGAGGCAAAGCTGGCTGTTCTGTAATATGTTAAACAAGCTGTGGGACCCAGCTCCCATAAACCAGTCTGTGAACTGTGCCTGTTGGCTCCAGCCGGTGATGAATACAGTACAGTACTATACTGTGTACGAGTATACAGAAAGCACCTGGAGTGGAGAGAAGCTCCCGGCTCGGCTGCAGCACTGCCTGCCTGCTAGAGTCAAGGACATTATTAAACATTAATCCATCACCTCCAGACACAGGATACTGCCCCCAAGGGGGATGCCTGCCTCCGCATGTCCCCCATGCCCCAGGTACTCAGTATACAAAGTGGGCCCCAGCAGAAACCCCTCCTCCTCCACTAACACAGCCCTCCATTATGTTCCCTCAGAGAAGAGCACAAAACAAGGCATCTGAGCGTGACATTTTAGTTCCCACGGTGATGTGGTGAGACAACACTATTCGGGACAGTTGACAAGAGGGGGGGGGGGATCCATAAATATCATTTATTTAAGGGAAAAAAATTATGCAATTTTTCAATGAAGAATGTATTCATGTGTCTAACCTCCCACTGATAGACATTCCCTCCCATGTTTGACCTTCAGGCTACAAACTGCCTCATCAGGGTGATTGACAGCCAGTCGTGAAAGCACTAAGCATGTATGCGCTCCCTTCATCAACTGCTCCATAGTGCATTCCTGTTTATCACTCTCTCTCCCCCTCTGTGGTATAATTTCTCTCCTTCTCTTTACCTCTATGGTATCACCCACTTCCTCTTCAATCCCATTTTTCCATATGCATCCATTTCTTCCCTGCTATACCTTTTCGGTGCAATTTCACTCACTGCGTTTCACTCTTCCGTGCATTGTTATTCCTCATTCAGTTGCTCTCACCTCAAGTTCCTCTCTCCTCTGTGTTTGTCTCTGTCTGCCAGAGTCTGCTGGACCCAGTAACCCTGCTGCTGCCGTCCTTGGTTGGCCTGATTCAAATTAGTTCAACAAGTTATCAAGCAACACTGCCCAGGAAGCATGTTGTATCTTAGTGTTTCATGTAGTAGTCTATACAGGACCAAAACAAAAACAAAGCATGCAATTACAGAAACCCAACAGTGCTTAATGCTAGACAAACACTACAAATTCGCTTTCATGGAAATAACACTGCTCTAGTCTCCTAGTGACTAATTATTCTACACACAGATTGACATGACCTATTCAATGTCAATCTTGACTGAATAAACACAATCCAATATATTTCCTAGATGACTACTCCTGAGCTGTTCCTCTCCCCAGTCTCGTGTTAAGTGACTGACACCCACAGAGTTGTGATCCAGAGAGATAGCTGTGGTGGTAAGCAGCATGTGTGAGGGCCTGCCCAGCGCTTCCCTTCCTGCGTAATGATGTGCTCCATTCTGTCATCCCCCAGGAGACTCTTGGCTGAGTGAACACATGTCGTCGTCGTCGTCGTCGTCCCCCCCGCCGCCATCCATCACACCCAGCAGAACTCACCCCCCTCCTTCCCACAGCCTGGAAACACACTCTCCTAATAATGTATACAGTGCATTCGGAAAGTATTCAGGCACCTAGACTTTTTCCACATATTGTTACGTTGCATCCTTATTCTACAATTAGATTAAATTATTATTATTTTTATCAATCCACACACAATAGCCCATAATGACAAACCACAAACGGGTTTAGACATTTTTACAAATATACAAAAAAATAAATGACATTTACATAAGTATTCAGACCATTTACTTAGGACTTTGTTGAAGCAACTTTGCCAGTGATTATAGCCTCAAGTCTTCTTGGGTATCACGCTACAAAGCTTGGCACACCTGTATTGGGGGAGTTTCTCCCATTCTTCTCTGCAGATCCTCTCAAGCTCTGTCAGGTTGGATGGGGAGTGTTGCTGTACAGCTATTTTCAGGTCTCTCCAGAAATGTTTGATTGGGTCAAAGTCCGGGCTCTGGCTAGGCCACTCAAGGAAACTTCTGAGACGTGCCCCTATGCCACTCCTGCAATGTCTCGGCTGTGTGCTTAGGGTCATTGTCTTTTAGCAAATCCAAGTGGGCTGTGATGTGCCTTTTACTGAGGAGTGGCTTCTGTCTGGCCACTACCATAAAGGTCTGATTGGTGGAGTGCTGCAGAGATGGAAGGTTCTCCCATCTCCACAGAGGAACTCTGTCAGAGTGACCATCAGGTTCTTGGTCACATCCCCGACCAAGACCCCCCTCCCTCCATTGAGGAGTATGGCTTGGCAGAAGAGTCTTGATGGTTCCAAACTTCTTCAGTTTAAGAATGATGGAGGCCACTGTGTTCTTGTGTACCTTCAAAGCTGCAGAAATGTTTCGACCTCATGGCTTGGTTTTTGCTCTGACATGCACTGTCAACTGTTGAAAATTATATAGACAGGTGTGTGCCTTTCCAAATCATATTCAATCAATTGAATTTACCACAGGTGGACTCCAATGAAGCTGCAGTTACATCACAGATGAACAAAGGAAACAGGATGCGCCTGAGCTCAATTTCAAGTCTCATAGCAAAGGGTCTGAATACATACGTAAATAAGGTATATTTTTTATTTTAGAATAAGATTGTAACAAATTGTGGAAAAGTCAAGGGGTCTAAATACTTTCCAAATGCACTGTATAGCCAGTGCATCACATTCTCTCAAATCCCATGAAGTAATTAAGTACTTTTAAAATCGGCCAATTAACACATTAAGACTAGGACCTACCCACTCATGCTTAAAGTTTAGTGCAGATGCTGATAATGCTGGATAAGCTAAAGCAGTACCTCGGAGCGAGTGGGGCTGGTGGTGTGGTGGGGATAGGAGATACAAATGGAGTCCGTGCCAGCATGTCCCACTCATGTAATTCCATTATCCCTGACAATGTGTTAATGTGACAGTAGTAAAATCCAGAGATTATAATGACCTTATTGCATCATTTGAACCTCTCTGGGATATGTGGGACGGTAGCGTCCCACCTCGCCAACAGCCAGTGAAAGTGCAGGGTGCCAAATTCAAAACAACCAAAATCTCATAATTAAAATTCCTCAAGCATACAAGTATTTTACACCATTTAAAAAAGATACAATTCTCATTAATCCAGCCACAGTGTGATTTCAAAAATGCTTTACAGCGAAAGCACCACAAACGATTATGTTAGGTCACCACCAACTCACAGAAAAACACAGCCATTTTTCCAGCCAAAAGGATGTTGATGAAAAAACAAATGTTCTACATGGAATTAGAGATATACTTCCCCTTAATGCAACCGCTGTGTAAGATTTCAAAAAAACTTCACGGAAAAAGCAAACCATGCAATAATTTGAATACAGCGTTCAGACAACAAAACAGCCAAAAAGATATCTGCCATATTGTGTAGTCAACAGTCAGAAATAGCATTATAAATATTCACTTACCTTTGATGATTATCAGAATGCACTCCCAGGAATCCCAGTTCGATGATAAATGTTTGATTTGTTCGTTTATGTCCAAATTTGTTTGGTAAACAAATCCAAAACGAGCCTTCAGGTCCAGCCGAACGTCGGACGAAAAGTTCAAAAAGTTATATAACTAAGTATAGAATCAATCTTTAGGATGTTTTTATCATAAATGTTCAATAATGTTCCAACCGGAGAATTCCATTGTCTGTAGAAAAGCAATGGAACGAGAGCTAACTCTCTCGTGACCACGCCTCAGAGCCTGTGGCACTCTGCCAGACACTTGGCTCAATCAGCTCTCATTCACCCCCACTTCACAGTAGAAGCCTGAAACAACGTTCTAAAGACTGTTGACATCTAGTGGAAGCCTTCGGAAGTGCAAGATGGCCCCATTTACACTATTTTGGAATAGCAAAGAGTTGAACTACAAACCTCAGATTTCCCACTACCTGTTTGGATTTCTCAGGTTTTCGCCTGCCATATGAGTTCTGTTATACTCACAAACATCATTCAGTTTTAGAAACTTCAGACTCACGAACATCACAACGTCGATATGACACAGCAACAGGTTGCACTCTGTACATATCTAACAGCGGAGTTAACACAATACCAATCATTTGGTTTGGAACACAAGAATCACCAGCATTATGCATAACAGCACGAAGCAAAAATTCCTACCTCCTAAACATGGAATAAAGTCTGGAATAAAGTGGCAAGCAACAAGCCACAGGGAACGTCCTATCCCCAAAACCACAGACAGCCAAACGGCTTGGGTCCCTGATACCAACCATTAATCAAGTTAAAAAGGCCCTGATTGATTCTCCCTGGAACAGCCCAACCTGCAGCATAAACACAGCACAGTCATAAGGAAAACTGATCAATCCGCAAGGCATCACATTCTAGCAGCAGAGTGATTGGTTTCAGGTGTTCGCTACATCTGAATATGACAGCCGGAGGATAATAAATTATAATTTAGTCAGTGCTTATATTTTTTCAAGACCAAGGCCGAAGCAAATCGAGACAGAGTCATGGCCGAGACCAGAAAAATGCAACTCCAATTCAAGACCATGATTGTAATTGTCAAATCATCACCATAATGAGTTCAAAATGTCAAGTATTTCTGTGTTCATATTTTCGAACATAGCTTTTTGTTGACATTCAGTGAAAAAAAAATGCATGCAGAGGGAAAATAGATACTCCACAAATTATTACTAACCCAAGTACAGCAGAGAACAATAGGCCTAGCTAGCTAATGTTAGGCGCTGTGTTTTTAACTTGCCACATAACACTGCTAATAGGCTAGCGTATCTATTTATGATTAAATTCATATTCCCAGCGTTAGTTACATTCGTCCGTTTTTGTCCAGAAGAGTGTCATTGAAAGTCATGGAAAAGTCATGGAACAATGAGTCAAATAGAACCTATTTTTAAAACCTCTTATAAAGTTGGTTTTGTAGCATAAACTGGGAATTATATATTTTTGACTGTTTCATATCGGCAAAATAGTTCAAAGTGTTGTCAGCTCCACTTTAAAAACTTTAGGCAACTTTGCTAAACATTAAATGCTTTGTCCAATGGGAAGTAAACGTTGTACATTTTGATTGGGAAGTGCTTAATGGTTGTGCTTCTGCAATGTTTGCCGTTTTAGAATGAGTTTCTGTATAAGCACTAACATCTGCTGATGTAAAATGGGCTTTATAAATATTTGATTGATTTGAGTTTTTGTATTCTTATGATTGGGACCTACTGGCTTATGATGTCAGAGTTTATGGATTGTTATCCTTTAACATCATGCTGTATGTGATTGCAGTCTTCCGATCAGGCTCGATGCAGTGGTGTATACTCTAACTTTGCCTAAAAGTTCCCAAACTGCCCACCCAGCAAAGGAAAGGCACCCTGTGTGAAAAATCACGTTTTCCTAGGGCTTATGAGTTTTTCTAACTCTAAAAGCACTTTATTTAAAAAAAAAAAAGGCAAATTGATAGGCTAAGTCCACAACAATGCTTAAACCACATCGATCTGATTGGTTGGGCACGTCAGGTCCTGGCTCCCTAGTGTTTTTTTGTTGTTGTTTTGTAAAACTTTAACTTAACTATGCAGTTAAGTACAAATTCTTATTTACAATGACAGCCACCCAGGCCAATCTATGTTGTGCAATTGTCATCATTCGCTGTTTGCTTCAGGGGCATAGATCACAAATAACCTACTAACCAACACTTCAGACTAAAAATGTTCAATACCTTGTTTGCACACCCATTGTTGCCTTAGCATTTACTGGTAGATATGAGCTGAAATGTCTTTCCTTCTGGCTACTGATGCCTTTCTGTGAGCTGCTCCATGCTAAAACTATTTGAGAGCTGCACACTCTTGCAGCGTGCAGATGATATTCTGCTGAAACTAGGCTGTATGTGCTGCGCGCATGTGAACACTTTTCACTTGCTTTAGAATTGTGTAGGCTACTTTGTGCAGAATTTTACTGTACTACATCAGTGGTCCCCAAACTTTTTATAGTCTCGTACCCCTTCAAACACTCAACCTCCAGCTGCGTACCCCCTCTAGCACCAGGGTCAGTGCAATCTCAAATGTTTTTTTTGCCATCATTGTAAGCCTCACACACACACACACACACACTATACAATACATTTATTAAAACATAAGAATGAGTGTGAGTTTAAATAAGGGTGTGCTTGAAAGGATGCACCATAACTCTGCAATGTTGGGATGTATTGGAGAGTCTCAGCCTTAAATTATATTGCACACACAGTCTGTGCATGTATTTAGTTTATGCTAGTGAGGGCCGAGAATCCACTCTCACATAGGTACATGGTTTCAAAGGGCATCAGTGTCTTAACAGCGCAATTTGCCAAGGCAAGAAACTGAGTGCAGCCCTATCCAGAAATCTGGTAGTGGCTTCTGATTAAATTAAATTTTCACAGAACCACTTGTTGCAATTTCGATGAGGCTTTCTTGTTCAGATTTCGGTAAAAGGACTGGAGGCAGGGCATAAAAGGGATAACGAATCCAGTTGCTTGCGTCATCCGTTTCAGGAAAGTACTTATGTAATTGCACACCCAACTCACTCAGGTGCTTTGCTATATCACATTTGACATTGTCCGAAAGCTTGAGTTCCTTTGCACACACAAAAATCATACAATGATGGAAATACCTGTGTGTTGTCCTTGTTAATGCAAACAGAGGAGAGCTCCAACTTCTTAATCATAGCCTCAATTTTGCCCCGCACATTGAATATAGTTGCGGAGAGTCCCTGTAATCCTAGATTCAGATCATTCTGGCGAGAAAAAACATCACCCAGTCGTGTGAGAAACTCGTCATTATTCAAGTGGTCAGACAAGTGACAATTATGGTCAGTTAAGAAAACTTTAAGCTCATCTCTCAATTTAAAAAAACGTGGTAATACTTTGACCCTTGATAACAGCGCACTTCTTTCTGTATGTTGTAAAAGCTTTACATGGGTCGCTGCCCATTTCATTACATAATACAGGAAATACACAAGAGTTTAGCAGCCTTGCTTTAACAAAGTTAACTATTTTCACTGTAGTGTCAAAAACATATTTCAATCCGTCAGGCATTCCCCTTGGCAGCAAGAGCCTCTTGGTGGATGCTGCAGTGTAAGTGGCGTGGGGAGCAACTGCTTGCATGCGCGTTACCACTCCACTATGTCTCCCTGTCATGGCTTTTGTGCCATCCGTACAGATACTAGAGGTCGACCGATTAATCGGAATGGCCGATTAATTAGGGCCGATCAGTGTTTTTGGGCGTCGATTTCAGAATATATACAGTGCCGTGCGAAAGTATTCGGGCCCCCTTGAACTTTGCGACCTTTTGCCACATTTCAGGCTTCAAACATACAGATATAAAACTGTATTTTTTTGTGAAGAATCAACAACAAGTGGGACACAATCATGAAGTGGAACGACATTTATTGGATATTTCAAACTTTTTTAACAAATCAAAAACTGAAAAATTGGGCGTGCAAAATTATTCAGCCCCTTTACTTTCAGTGCAGCAAACTCTCTCCAGAAGTTCAGTGAGGATCTCTGAATGATCCAATGTTGACCTAAATGACTAATGATGATAAATACAATCCACCTGTGTGTAATCAAGTCTCCGTATAAATGCACAGTCGTATAGTCGTATATTGCACAAATCTGGCCTTTATGGAAGAGTGGCAAGAAGAAAGCCATTTCTTAAAGATATCCATAAAAAGTGTCGTTTAAAGTTTGCCACAAGCCACCTGGGAGACACACCAAACATGTGGAAGAAGGTGCTCTGGTCAGATGAAACCAAAATTGAACTTTTTGGCAACAATGCAAAACGTTATGTTTGGCGTAAAAGCAACACAGCTCATCACCCTGAACACACCATCCCCACTGTCAAACATGGTGGTGGCAGCATCATGGTTTGGGCCTGTTTTTCTTCAGCAGGGACAGGGAAGATGGTTAAAATTGATGGGAAGATGGATGGAGCCAAATACAGGACCATTCTGGAGGAAAACCTGATGGAGTCTGCAAAAGACCTGAGACTGGGACGGAGATTTGTCTTCCAACAAGACAATGATCCAAAACATAAAGCAAAATCTACAATGGAATGGTTCAAAAATAAACATATCCAGGTGTTAGAATGGCCAAGTCAAAGTCCAGACCTGAATCCAATCGAGAATCTGTGGAAAGAACGGAAAACTGCTGTTCACAAATGCTCTCCATCCAACCTCACAGAGCTCCAGCTGTTTTGCAAGGAGGAATGGGAAAAAATTTCAGTCTCTCGATGTGCAAAACTGATAGAGACATACCCCAAGCGACTTACAGCTGTAATCGCAGCAAAAGGTGGCGCTACAAAGTATTAACTTAAGGGAGCTGAATAGTTTTGCACGCCCAATTTTTCAGTTTTTGATTTGTTAAAAAAGTTTGAAATATCCAATAAATGTCGTCCACTTCATGATTGTGTCCCACTTGTTGTTGATTCTTCACAAAAAAAATACAGTTTTATATCTTTATGTTTGAAGCCTGAAATGTGGCAAAAGGTCGCAAAGTTCAAGGGGGCCGACTGTATAATTTTTTTTAAAAACACACGTTTTTTATACCTTTATTTAACTAGGCATGACAGCCTAGGAACGGTGGGTTAACTGCCTTGTTCAGGGGCAGAACGACAGATTTTCACCTTGTCAGCTCAGGGGTTCCAATCTTGCAAACGCACAGTTAACTAGTCCAACTCTCTAACCATTGCACTCCACGAGTAGCCTGCCTGTTACGTGAATGCAGTAGAAGCAAAGGTAAAATGCTAGCTAGCATTAAACTTCTTATAAAAAACAATCAATCAATCATAATCACTAGTCATAACTACTAATCCAGTTTAGCAGGCAATATTAACCAGGTGAAATTGTCATTTCTCTTGTGTTCATTGCACGCAGAGTCAGGGTATATGCAACAGTTTGGGCAGCCTGGCTCATTGCAAACTAATTTGCCAGAATTTTACGTATTATGACATACCATTGAAGGTTGTGCAATGTAACAAGAATATTTAGACTTTGGGATGCCATCCGTTAGATAAAACACCGAACGGTTCCTTATTTCACTGAACTAATAAACGTTTTGTTTTCGAAAGGATAGTTTCTGGATTCGACCATATTAATGACCAAAGGCTCGTATTTCTGTGTGTTATTATGTTATAATTAAGTCTGATTTGATAGAGCAGTCTGACTAAGCAGCAGCAGGCCCGTAATCATTCATTCAAACAGCACTTCGTGTGTTTTGCCAGCAGCTCTTCGCAAGCACAACGCTGTTTATGACTTCAAGCCTATCAGCCTAATGGCTGGTGTAACCAATGTGAAATGGCTACCTAGTTAGCTGGGTGTGCGCTAATGCTGTTTCAAACGTCACTCGCTTTTAGATTTGGACTAGTTATTCCCCTTGCGCTGCAAAGGCCGCGGCTTTTGTGGAGCGATGGATAACGATGCTTCGAGTGTGGCGGTTGTCGATGTGTTCCTGGTTCGAGCCCAGGTAGGGGCGAGGAGAGGGACGGAAGCTATACTGTTACACTGGCAATACTAAAGTGCCTATAAGAACATCCAATAGTCAAAGGTATTGGAAATACAGATGGTATAGAGAGAAATAGTCCTATAAATACTATATTAACTACAACCTAAAACCTCTTACCGTGGCATATTGAAGTCTCATGTTAAAAGGAACCACCAACTTTCATATGTTCTCATGTTTTGAGCAAGGAACTTAAACGTTAGCTTTTTTTACAAGGCACATGACTTTCTTCTCCAACACTTTGTTTTTGCAATATTTAAACCAAATTGAACATGTTTCATTATTTATTTGAGGCTAAATTGATTTGATTGATGTTTTATATTAAAGTTAAAATAAGTGTTCATTCAGTATTGTTGTAATTGTGATTATTACAAAAACAAAAATTGTCAGATTAATTGGTATCGGCTTTTTTGGTCCTCCAATAATCGGTATCGGCGTTGAAAAATGATAAAACCGGTCAACCTCTAACAGAGAACACCACATCTTGACAACCAAAGTCCATTTGATGTCACAAAGCTGTCCAGTAAATATCCTCTCATGTTGTCCCGGTTTCCAAAAGAGGTCTTCCTTAATTTACCCCCCATAAACGTAAACGGACATATACCAGGAGCTGTACCCAAGCCCGCCACGTCTGTTGACTCATCCAGCTGTCACGCATAGAATTCACTGGCTTGTATACGAAGCAGTAATTGTTTCAAAAGTTTTAGAAACTTCAGAGTGTTTCCTATCCAAAACTACTAATAATATGCATATATTAGTATCTGGGACTGAGTAGGAGACAGTTTACTCTGGGCACGCTTTTCATCCAAAAGTGAAAATGCTGCCCCCTATCCCAATGAAGTTAATCCTCGCTGATGCGTATCAAAAGTAGTGTAGTTGGGGTAAACTGGGGGTACACGCAATGCATCGGGGGTACGGCAAATAAAAATGTTATTTCATATTTAAAAGTAAAGTAAAGATAATGTATTTAAAACATATTTAAAAATATTTTTTTCCTTCATATTTTCAAACAGTCCATTTATGTCTTCCAAAGGGGCTATACATTTGGGTGAGTTTTTTTCCTTTCTTCTCTCGCCCGAGTAGCTTAGTTTCACTGCCAAAAATCAAATTAAACCATCTAGTGTTCAGCAAAATAACGCAACATCAAATACAAGTACCCTAGGCAAATAATTAACATCCAATCACATTAACCTGTACACTCTCGCGGGAATTCCGCTAACGGTACAAACGTAGCTGCTGCTCATTCCGTTTGCTCGAAAATGGTTTTAAAAAGTCTCGCGTCCAGACACATGCCAGCTCTACTGGTAGTACTGCTACTACCAGCAGTACTACGCCTGCACCTGTCGACGACAAGTTGTTCTGCTTCCACGAGCATATCCAATGCTAGCATCAGTAATTCTACATTTGTTAGCCCAGCTAGCATGGACAGTGAGAGTTATGAATCTGATGCAGCTGAAGAGCTACTGCCCCCTTACCCGGGAAAGCACTGAACAACAGACAGGGAAGTTGGATCATTGAAGAGAGGCAAATATGATAACTACATTTATTTGGGGTTCACTTATACTGGGAGTAGTGCCAATCCTCAGCCAGTGTGTTATATGTGCAAAGTACTATCTCAAAACTCGATGAAACCTTCACTCTTGCGCAGACATTTAGAAACAACATGCAAGTTTGAAAATAATCCAGGGGAATTTATTTCGCTAGAATTAAGACAGACACCTCTCCACAATGGCCAAGACCAGAGAGCTGTGTAAGGACAATAGGGCTCAAAATGTAGACCTGCACAAGGCTGGAATGGGCTACAGGACAATAGGCAAGCAGCTTGGTGAGAAGGCAACAACTGTTGGCGCAATTATTAGAAAATGGAAGAAGTTCAAGGTGACGGTCAATCACCCTCGGTCTGGGGCTCCATGCAAGATCTCACCTCGTGGGGCATCAATGATCATGAGGAAGGTGAGGGATCAGCCCAGAACTACACGGCAGGACCTGGTCAATGACCTGAAGAGAGCTGGGACCACAGTCTCAAAGAAAACCATTAGTAACACACTACGCCGTCATGGATTAAAATCCTGCAGTGCACGCAAGGTCCCCCTGCTCAAGCCAGCGCATGTCCAGGCCCGTCTGAAGTTTGCCAAAGACCATCTGGATGATCCAGAGGAGGAATGGGAGAAGGTAATGTGGTCTGATGAGACAAAAATAGCTTTTTTGGTCTAAACTCCATTCACCGTGTTTGGAGGAAGAAGGATGAGTACAACCCCAAGAACTCCATCCCAACCGTGAAGCATGGAGGTGGAAACATCATTCTTTGGGGATGCTTTTCTGCAAAGGGGACAGGACGACTGCACCGTATTGAGGGGAGGATGGATGGGGCCATGTATCGCGAGATCTTGGCCAACAACCTCCATCCCTCAGTAAGAGTAGTGAAGATGGGTCGTGGCTGGGTCTTGCAGCATGACAACGACCCAAAACACACAGCCAGGGCAACTAAGGAGTGGCTCCGTAAGAAGCATCTCAAGGTCCTGGAGTGGCCTAGCCTGTCTCCAGACCTGAACCCAATAGAAAATCTTTGGAGGGAGCTAAAAGTCTGTATTGCCCAGCGACAGCCCCGAAACCTGAAGGATCTGGAGAAGGTCTGTATGGAGGAGTGGGCCAAAATCTCTGCTGCAGTGTGTGCAAACCTGGTCAAGAACTACAGGAAATGTATGATCTCTGTAATTGCAAACAAAGGTTTCTGTACCAAATATTACATTCTGCTTTTCTGATGTATCAAATACTTATGCCATGCAATAAAATGCAAATTAATTACTTAAAAATCATGTGATTTTTAGATTCCATCTCTCACAGTTGAAGTGTACCTATGATAAAAATTACAGACCTCTCCATGCTTTGTAAGTAGGAAAACCTGCAAAATCGGCAGTGTATCAAATACTTGTTCTCCCCACTGTGTGTGTGTGTGTGTGTGTGTGTACACACACACACACACACACACACACACACACACACACACACACAGTGAGAAGAACAAGTATTTGACACACATAAGCAACAGATACCATTTTAATAAGAAAGGGCTAGAAGCGTCTTATTGGTGCGCTGCCCAGTGGCTAGGACAGGCTGCCGCGGATATAGCTGGGACAATGCTGCGGGAAAAGGCACAAAAAAAACTAGCGACATCCCACCAAAGTGTCCGATTTCAAATAGGCTTTACAGCGAAAGCTGTTTTTCCAGCAAAAGAGAGGAGTCACAAAAAGCACAAAGAGATAAAATGAATCAGTAACCTTTGATCTTCGTCAGATGACACTCATAGGACTTCATGTTACACAATACATGCATGTTTTGTTCGATAAAGCGCATATTTATGTAATAACAAATCTCGGTACACATTGGCGCGTTACGTTCACTAGATCCAAAAACATCCGGTGATAATGCAGAGAGCCACATCATTTTACAGAAATACTCATTATAAATGTCGATGAAAATAAAATTGTTAGACAGGGAAATATAGATACACTTCTCCTTAACGCAACCGCTGTGTCACATTTCAAAAAAACTTTATGGAAAAGGCCAACCATGCAATAATCTGAGTACAGCTTTCAGACAACAAAGCAGTCAAAGATATCCGCCATATTGGGTAGTCAACAGAAGTCAGAAATAGCATAAATATTCACTTACCTTTGATGATCTTCATCAGAATGTACTCCCAGGAATCCCAGTTCCACATTAAATGTTTGATTTAGTTCGAAATATGTCCATCATTTATGTCCAAAGAGCTACTTTTGTTAGCACGTTTGGTAAACAAATCCAAAGTCATGAAGCGCGTTCCCTAGTTGCAGATGAAATGTCAAAAAGTTCCGTTACTGTCCGTAGAAACATGTCAAACGATGTATGGAATCAATCTTTAACTTCTTGCATTGAGCCATCCCGGATCGTGAATACAGCCTCAAGCTCATTACCGTAACGCAAAGTTAACTATTCATGAAAATCACAAATGAAATGAAATTAATATGCTAGCTCTCAAGCTTAGCCTTTCACTGTCATCTCAGATTTTCAAAATATGCTTCTCAACCATAGCAAAACAAGCATTTGTGTAACAGCTAGCGCAGCTAGCGTAGCATTTAGCGTTAGCATTAGCAAGCAACATTTTCACAAAAACCAGAAAATCATTCAAATAAAAGCATTACCTTTGAAGAACTTCAGGTGTTTTCAATGAGGAGACAGAGCAAATGCTCAGTTTTTCCTGAAAGATTATTTGTTTAGGAGAAATTGCTCCGTTTGGTGCGTCACGTTTGGCTACCAAAAAAAAAGAAAATTCAGTCTTCAAAACGCCTAACTTTTTTCCAAATTAACTCCATAATATCGACTGAAACATGGTAAACGTTGTTTAGAATCAAACCTCAAGGTGTTTTTCACATATCTCTTCAAGATATATCGTTCGTTGAAAGCCTCCTCTCTCCTCTCAATCACTGGATGACTGCGTGCAGCTTGTAGATTACGCACCAATTTAGACAAAGGACACCGGGCGGACCCCTGGTAAATGTAGTCTCTTATGGCTAATCTTCCAATGATATGCCTACAAATACGTCACAATGCTGCAGACACCTTGGAAACGATAGAAAGGGCAGGCTCATTCCCGGCGCATTCACAGCCATATAAGGAGACAATGGAAAACAGAGCTTCAAAAATTCTGCCCATTTCCTGGTTGAAGTTTCATCTTGGTTTCGCCTGTAGCATGAGTTCTGTGGCACTCACAGATAATATCTTTGCAGTTTTGGAAACCCTAGAGTGTTTTCTTTCCAAAGCTGCCAATTATATGCATAGTCGAGCATCTTTTCGTGACAAAATATTGCGCTTAAAACGGGCACGTTTTTTTATCCATAAATTAAAAGAGCGCCCCCTATATCCAAGAAGTTAAGGATGTTTTCAACATAAAAAGTCAATGTTCCAACCGGAGAATTCCTATGTCTGTAGAAAAGCAATGGAACGAGAGTTAACTCTCTCGTGACCGCGCCTCAGAGCCTGTGGCACTCTGCCAGACACCTGGCTCAAACAGCCCTTATGAGCCCCCACTTCACAGCAGAATCCTCAAACAAATTCCTAAAGACGGTTCACATCTAGTGGAAGACCAATTTCAACTGCCTGCAACTCATCCCCAGAAGATATGCATATTATTTGTTTATAAATCTGTTTGAATCATGTCTGAGTATAACAGAACTTATGTAGCAGGCAAAACCCAGAGGACAAACCATTCAGATTATTATAAAAAATTTAAGGTCACTCTCTTTTCAATGATTTTTCATTGGGATTCCAGATTTCTAAGGGACTTGCTTGCAGTTCCTACTGCTTCCACTGGATGTTCAGTCTTTAGAAATTGGTTGAGGTTATTCCTGTGTAATTAAGAAGTACGGCCATCTTGTACGAGTGTCATGTGTTCTGTTTGATAGAGGCGCAAGACCAGAAAGCATGCTTGAGTTTGTTTTCTTCCTGTATTGAACACAGATCATCACATCTTCAATTTGATCAATTATTTACTTTAGGTATTTTTAAAGTTGTATTACAAAAGTAGTTTGAAATGTTTCGGCAAAGTTTACAGGTAACTTTTGAGATATTTTGTCGTCATGTTGTGCAAGTTGGAACCGGTGTTTTTCTGGATTAAACGCGCCAAATAAAATTGACGTTTTGGATAAATATGGCCGGAATTAATCGAACAAAAGGACCATTTGTGATATTTATGGGACATATTGGAGTGCAAACAGAAGAAGCTCGTCAAAGGCATGATTTATATTTTTATTTCTGCGTTTTGTGTCGCTCCTGCAGGGTTGAAATGTTCTCTTTTGTTTACTATGGTGCTATGCACAGATAATAGCATTGTTTGCTTTCGCCAAAAAGCCTTTTTGAAATCTGACATGTTGGCTGGATTCACAAGATGTGTAGCTTTAACTTGGTATCTTACATGTGTGATTTCATGACAGTTTGATTTTTATAGGAATTTATTTGAATTTGGCGCTCTGCATTTTCTCTGGCTTTTGGCCAAGTGGGACGCTACCGTCCCACATATCCCATCTTCTATTGCGGCTGAAAAAGATGGCTTATACTCCCAGTATCCAACTCTGTAAGAAATGGATGGTTGAAAAACATTTGCGTCTCCTTTAAAATGCATTCGTAAATATCCTTTAGTCTCTCAACTACCTAGAGGCAGCTTCACTTTAACCTCTCTGCTGAGTGTGCCAAGTCTATATAACATACAAAAATCAATACACCTTTAAAGCTAGAACCCTAAATTTAAACAATAAGTTCTCCCCCGCCCGTTTCAATAAAAGGGCTAAGGGATGGGGCAGGAGAAACCACTCAAATTCATAGAGCTATCGATTCAAGGACTGACCATCCACGATTTCAAATGTATAGTTAACCATGTTGAGGATATACAGTATTTGTTTACATTTACGTTGTTAAGTCAATAAGTATTCAACCCCTTCGTTATGGCAAGCCTAAATAAGTTCAGTAGTACAAATTTGCTAAACAGGTCACATAAGTTACATGGACTGACTGTGTGCAATAGTATTTATCATCATTTTTGAATGGCTACCTCATCCCTGTACCCCACACATACAGATAATTCTAAGGTCCTTCTGTCGAGCAGTGAATTTCAAACAAAGATTCAACCAGAAAGACCAGGGAGGTTTTCCAATGCCTCTCAAAAAAATGGCAACTGTTCGTAGATGGGTAAAGAAAAAAGCAGACATTCAATATCCCTTTGAACATGGTGAAGTTATTAATTACACGTTGGATGGTGTATCAATACACACAGTCAATACAAAGATAAAGGCGTCCCTTCCTACTTCAGTTGCCAGAGAGGAAGGAAACCGCTCAGGAATTTCACCATGAGGCTAATAGTGACTTTAAAACAGTTACAGAGTTCAATGACTGTGATAGGAGAACACTGAGGATGGATCAACAACATTGTAGTTACTCGACAATACTAACCTAATTGACAGAGTGCATAGTAGTGAAGAATAAAGTATTCTAAAACATGCATACTGCAAACAAGGCAGTAAAGTAATACTGCAAAATAATACATTTTTCTCCTGAAAACAATGTGTTATGTTTGGGGCAAATTCAATAAAACATATGTACCACTACATATTTTCAAGCATAGTGGCGGCTGCATAATGTTATGGGTATGGTTGTAATCGTAAAGGACTGGGGAGTCTTTCAGGATAAAATAAATAAATGGAATGGAGCTAAGGACAGGCAAAATCCTAGAGGAAAACCTGCTTCAGTCTGCTTTCCACCAGACAATGGGAGATGAAGTCACCTTTCAGCAGGACAATAACCTAAAACAAGAACAAATCTACACTGGAGTTGCTATCCAAGAAGACAGGGAATGTTGCTGAGTAGCCAAGTTTACAGTTTGACTTAAATATACTTGAACATGTATAGCAAGACCTGAAAATGGTTGTCTAGCAATGATTAAAAATCAATGAGAGAACAAAGAGTTTTGAAAAGAATGGGCAAATGTTACACAACCCAGGTGTGGAAAGTTCTTAGCCAGAAAGACTCGCAGGTGCCAAATGTGTGACTACAAAGTATTGACTCAGGGGTGTGAATACTTATGTAAATGAAATATTTATGTATTTATAAGCATTTATAAAAACATGTTTTCACTTTTTCATTATGGTGTATTGTGTGTAGATGGGTAAAAAAATGAAATTGTAATCCATTTTGAACTCAGGCTGTAACAAAAATGGAGCATAAGTCAAGGGGTATGAATACTTTCTGAAGGCACTGTTTTTTGGGCTCTTAAGGAATACGACAGTTGAACTAAGCTCGAGGCATTTATAAGTTATGTTCCTCAAGAATCAATGGCTATTTATAAGTTAAGGACGAGGATTCTAGCTTTAAAACAAACAAAATAACGACAATCTGAATGAGTGTGCGCATCCAAGCAAATAAGTCTACCTGCTTTCTTTGAACTCGACACCAGCAAAGATATACTGTAATTAGTGAGCAGATTATTACGTCATCTTCACACAAAGGCCCCTTCAGGCAAACTAACTAGCTAGATAAAAGGAGTAAAGACAAATCACCACCACACGCACTCCTAAAGTGTGGATCACTTGGCTGAGAGCAAGCTGCTCTCCCCATGCTCTACTGGATTACATCAGAGAAAATATGCCCAATTAGTGCTCATTATAAATAAGAGACAGAGTTACAAATAGCAAACAATTGCATCAAAGGTGAACAATTGAGAACAAATGGGGATGTGACAAACCACTTCAGTGATGTCATGCGATTCCATTTAACAAATAAGAGGCAATTGGGCTGCTGCCAAAAGCTCAATAGTAAGGGGTTTTGACATGCTTCTCATCATTTCCTGCCATTAACAACAAAGCATGCTAACCCACATTGTGACATATTACCAGTATCAGCTGCAGGCAACAATTTAGTTAGAATAAATAAATCAAAGGAGACAAAACATTTTAAAAATGTAAATACAGTACCCACAACTTTCGATTAGTGGTAAAACCAGTCAGCGTTTTACCAGTGGCAGACTTAGAATGAGTGCTCTGCTGACAGCTTAACACAGCTGGAAAGGTGGGGGGACTCTTCTGCAGGCTCACAAATGACTCATCCATCTCTAGATCTCATCAGGCAGCTGATTAGAAGTGACTGAACTCACACTCTGACACAGACAACTTATCGGCAGTATCATTCCCCAGAACAGAAGTGTGAGTGGTAAACATGAAATCATGTCAAATACAGAATGCATATCTTGATTGTATCATCTCAGTTTCCCATAACAGAGGGCCTTCTGACAGCCATGAAATAGGTTTCTAACTGTGACTCCTCAGAGGGGCTCTATTTTACTCAAACATTGGTTTTGTCAGGGGGGGGGGGTCGACAACAAACCATCAGGGGTTTGTACAGCTGTGGTATGCATATGACTGATCAGAAGTATGACAACTAAAGGAAACGATTTCAAATAAGTAATTAACATGTTGTCAATCATATATTATTTATTGCTTTACCCGCTCATGCCATTTGCACACACTGTATATAGACTTGCTTTTTTCTATTGTGTTATTGACTGTACGCTTGTTTATTCCATATGTAAATCTGTATCGTTGTGTCTGTCACACTGCTTTGCTTTATCATGGCCAGGTCGCTGTTGTAAATGAGAACTTGTTCTCAACTAGCCTACCAGGTTAAATAAAGGTGAAATAAAATTTAAAAAAATACTCATAACACCAATATCCAGCCAGCAAAATACTAATCAAGACATGTACTGCAGTGATATGGTAGATCTATGATAGGTCTCAAGTAGGCAATGTAGTAGTTAGTAACACTAATTGGTTGACAAGAAAAATGCATTAATTTCATAGATCAGAGAGTACCAACAACTTAACAGTTTCCATGGTATGGTATTTAATCCTACTGGTATGTGATACATTCTAACAGATATTTAAAGCAGCAGAATTCTTGTTTCGACCCGTTGATTGAAGTCAAATTCAGAGCTTTCATTGTAGCAGCTCTACAGCCATTATAAAGTAAGGTCCCTCATCTTCCTCCCACCCCTCTCTGTGCTACCGAGGCAACCGGCAGCACACCTAGCCGACTACATTCAGTCACTAGTATCCATACAATAATGAATTGCATGGCCACCCTGGAACATGTCTACAACAACATCGATCAAAAAGTCCAAACATTAATACAAAAATTGGTAACCGATTAAATTCGATTTCAATAAATTGCTATGCTTTACAGCAGGAGTAAAGAAAATAACCTTAGACGTACCTTGTCGATGTGCCCTTCCTCACATCGCAGATGCTGCATTTAAAAGCCTCTGCACTGTTCTTGAAGGTGCAGACGCTACAGTCCCAATATCCGTCGTCAGCACTTGGTTTAGCTTGTCTTTTCGGCCTTAGAAAAAGTGACATGTCAAGTGAGTTGATTACATATAATTTATATGATTAGTTATGACTGTTAGTGGGGATGACATGCAGTACCCCACCTTTCAATGAGCAAACTTAAACTAATACATACAAATATTGGTTGGTTGTCAGATTATCCATTCGAATTCCTAATAATAGTTAACCAGCGCGAGCTTCTTGAATAAATCCATCACTGGCTAAAATCAAGCGACCTAGATGATGTTGGTTAGCCAGTTAGCTAGCTAGATACAACATTTGGTTGCATCGCTAGTCTGGCTAGCAAGCAGACTAGCTACATATTTTAGCTCGGGGCTAAGCATGTTAGCTAGCAAAACGAATGTCAAATAATGTCCATTCGACATTGAGCTTCGAACGAGTTCTGTTGACACTGAATATCATTTCCTAGAATGCCAGGCGTATCCACAGAAATTTTCCCTTTGTCTGAGAGTGTCTGGTAGAGTAGGGAGCGAGAAGCCGCCATAGTGCCTGTGCACTATTCTAGCTCTGGCATACAAACTGAAAAAAGGAGAAACACTCCTTGAGAAAGCATCCGAATATCAACCCCAAACGGCACGGAATTCTCGCAAAACAAGTCTAAATCGACACAAAACGGACTGGGGTACGCGGTTAAATACCTGGTAGGGCTCTTCTTGTCGCCCATGGTGAGAACGGTCTTCCAAAAGAAGAAAAGGTCTTCAGTAATTATCAGTAATTGTCGTAGGTTGTGTACGGAGGATCCAGATAGAACCGCTGCTAAAGCTGGCAGACAAGATCGCGTTCAGCGACTGCTCGAGGTAGGGCAGAGCGATTGAACACCGCGTGACTCCATGACGCCCAATCACCGCATGCCTCGGTTTAAAAGTCTGGTTGGAAATAAGAAAAATGGGTAGCTTGCTAGAATGTTCCCATAATATCCCATTTTGCAATTAGATTATGTGGTTTACATAGTCGAAATGTAGAATAGTGCATTCTCAGGATTCATGAGTGTCATACATTCCTGTGCTACAGCATGAGCTGGGTCGTATGTCAATGTATTTTATGCAGACTCGTACTGAAGATGGTTGTATTTTATGCAGACTCGTACTGAATATAGTTGTATTTTATGCAGATTCGTACTGAATATAGTTGTATTTTATGCAGATTTGTACTGAATATAGTTGTATTTTATGCAGACTCGTACTGAATATAGTTGTATTTTATGCAGATTCGTACTGAAGATGGTGGTGAAGTTTATATTGGGACACTGCTGCATAGAAAGTTATTCATCACCATCCCCTTTCAATCTAACTGCTGTCTGTGTACTAACCAAATGCAAAAGTAATTGTTAAGTAAAAGCTCTCGAGCTGCTAGGTATTCTTTACCATTCGGTCATCAGATTTGCCACCAATTCTCCTTATAGGACACATCACATCACTGCACTCTATACTCTTCTGTAAACTGGTCATCTGTATAAACGTAGCAAGACACACTGGTTGTTGCTTATTTATAAAAAACCCTCTTAGGCCTTGTGCTGTTGTCTGTGCCCAACAATGTATGTACCATGTTTTGTGCTGCTACCATGTTGTGCTGCTGCCATGTTGTGTCGCTACAATGTTTTTGCCATGTTGTGTTGCTACCATGCTATGTTGTTGTCTTTGATCTCCCTTTATGTAGTGTTGTGTTGTCTCTCTTGTCATGATGTGTGTTTTGTCCTATATTTTTATTTAAAAATAAATACATTTTAATCCCAGTCCCCATCTCCACAGGACTTTTACCTTTTGGTAGGCCATCATTGTAAATAAGAATTTGTTCTTAACTGACTTAGACTAGTTAAATAAAATATTACATGTAACACACTGTGTAGTAAGGGCTGCATAGGACAAACACCTGCCTACTGTCATTGCATTTAGATGGAAATGTTTCAGTTGTTTCATTCTCTGTGGTTGTAGTGTGTCCACTTGACAACATTTGAAAGGACTCAAGATACTAGTGATTGCCTAATGTTTCAGAGATAGAAGGAAGGAATGCTAAGAAATCTCAGATACTCAGTGCTTGACTTGGGCAGGAGCTCACTGGAGCTGAATACCGACACCTCACATTTTCTACTGCTTGAGCTCCTGTTCCTCTTATAGAATATTAGCTCAAAAGTATTGTGGAGCTCCTGCACCTAAATATAAACAGTACCGGCACCCAAAATGAGTACTGGAAACTATTTCAGTCCAAGTCAAGCACTGCAGATACTAAACATTGACCTTGAATTAACATTTGTATTCAGATACAAATGTCCTTCTTGCTCTTAATTTCCATCAAAATTCCAGACATCTTGGAGGACCCCCTATATAATCTGCCTGTGCTCCTGGCTTTAGTGGGCTACTTCATCACGGAATGTGTGGGGGCAAACGTTGCACTCTTTGGAGGCCTCCCTCCCTCCTGCTCAGGACAAGGCTCTCTGTGGGGGAGATGAAGCGTGAATCATGTAGCCTCATTAGCCTCTTGCTACGGCTCCAGGACCTATTGTGAACCCCTCCCTTCTTCTGTTCACCAAGAGAGAAGAGTATATGTACTGCTGCTGCTTCACTCCTGTCACACTGGCTTTGCCGTCTACCCAGTGATTGTGTCTGCTTAGCTCATAGCATGCCGCTATAATAGAGGGTCATCATGGTACTGATAACCTGAATTAAATCAAAACAACATTAAGTGTTGCCTGGTTGATTCTGTCATTAATTCAAGTGAAAATTTGGCTTTTTGACCATACGGTAACAATAATAATGTGGGTGCTTATATTTGTACTATTTCAAATGTGTTTTTTGCATATCCCAACTCCCCCTGAGAGTGGAGTCACGGCCTTCCATTATCAATGGAGACCATGAAGCAATTAGGGTTAAGTGCCTTCCTCAAGAGCAGGTACATCGACAGATTTTTCACCTTGTGAACTAGCAACCTATCGGTTGCCGAACCAATATGCTAACCGCTAGGCTACCTGCCACCCCAATAAGGGAGACATTATAAAGAAACAGTGAAAAGAGAATTGGGGGGAGGGGAGGATGAGGAATCATACCAAACAGAGACGATAAATAGTACCGTGCATTAGGCAATACAAGAGTGTGACTGAAACAGCTCTACCCACATCAGTGTTCCAATTCCCTTCACCGAATCTTGTTATTGTTCAGAAAAATCACCTGTTATTTGTCATGTTACTAAACTGTCAACATCCAAAAATGCACCATAGTTCTGACATACATTTCCTTTGACTGAATCTCACATGGTGGCAAATAGACATGGTGGTGAAGTTTTTTCAAATGTATTTTTGTATTTCATCTTTATTTAACCAGGTAGGCCAGTTGAGAACAAGTTCTCATTTACAACTGTGACCTGGCCAAGATAAAGCAAAGCGTTGCGACAGAAACAACAATACAGAGTTTTTATTTTTTATTTCACCTTTATTTAACCAGGTAGGCAAGTTGAGAACAATTCTCATTTACAATTGAGACCTGGCCAAGATAAAGCAAAGCAGTTCGACACATACAACGACACAGAGTTACTCATGGAGTAAAACAAACATACAGTCAATAATACAGTAGAAACAAGTCTATATACGATGTGAGCAAATGAGGTGAGATAAGGGAGGTAAAGGCAAAAAAGGCCATGGTGGCAAAGTAAATACAAATAGCAATTAAAACACTGGAATGGTAGATTTGCAATGGAAGAATGTGCAAAGTAGAAATAAAAATAATGGGGTGCAAAGGAGCAAAATAAATAAATTAATTAAATACAGTAGGGAAAGAGGTAGTTGTTTGGGCTAAATTATAGGTGGGCTATGTACAGGTGCAGTAATATGTGAGCTGCTCTGACAGTTGGTGCTTAAAGCTGTGAGGGAGATAAGTGTTTCCAGTTTCAGAGATTTTTGTAGTTCGTTCCAGTCATTGGCAGCAGAGAACTGGAAGGAGAGGCGGCCAAAGAAAGAATTGGTTTTGGGGGTGACCAGAGAGATATACCTGCTGGAGCGCGTGCTACAGGTGGGTGATGCTATGGTGACCAGCGAGCTGAGATAAGGGGGGACTTTACCTAGCAGGGTCTTGTAGATGACCTGGAGCCAGTGGGTTTGGCGACGAGTATGAAGCGAGGGCCAGCCAACGAGAGCGTACAGGTTGCAATTGTCAGTAGTATATGGGGCTTTGGTGACAAAACGGATGGCACTGTGATAGACTGCATCCAATTTGTTGAGTAGGTTATTGTTGGTAGAGTTGGTAGAGTTACACATGGAATAAACAAATGTACAGTCAATAACACAATAGGAAAAAAATCTATATACAGTGTGTGCAAATTAGGGAGGTAAGGCAATAAATAGGCCCTAGTGACGAAGTAATTACAATTTAGCAATTAAACACGGGAGTTCTGGTTTGATCAGTAAAATGTGTTTAACTCTGAGTGTACTGTAGTGTGATAAGAAACTATTTAGTTTAGTTTATTCATTTGACCATTTAAAAAAACAAGCACACATAACTTTAAAATGCCAAACATGCACATGAGTGAAATCATGGACGATAACACACAATAAAGTCTGGGACTTATTTCCATTGTGGTCCTCTTTTGAAACAAGATGGCTAGACAAGATGGAACACAGTATGGCAGTAGAAAAACAAAGACGAAGAACATCTGTCTCATCATTGCAGTGACATCACAGGGGTCATTCATATGGGCACAGAAGACATCAAAATGTTGTTTTTTTAACTTCATTTACTATACGGATATGTAGGGATTACAGAGGGTTCAATTACATAAAAAGCAGGTGTTCTGCCATGATCACTCACGTATATATTCAATTATACTCACTGAGATTATAGCACCTCTTTTTATTTTGTTTCTTACATGGTATTTGATAAAATTATTGGCCTCTTTATTGGCCTCTTTTTTCTTACATGGTAATTAAGAAAATGATTGGCCTATTGAAAATAACCCAACCTTCTATGAAATTAGGCTTCACCACGTGGGCTTCACCACCAAATGACTATTGTAGCTGGAAACCGCTGATTTTTAATGGAATATCTACATAGGCGTACAGAGGCCCATTATCAGCAACCATCATTCCTGTGTTCCAATGGCATGTTGTGTTAGCTAATCCAAGTTTATCATTTTAAAAGGCTAATTGAGCATTAGAAAACCCTTTTGCAATTATGTTAGCACAGCTGAAAACTGTTGTGCTAATTAAAGGGACAGCAGGTAACCTAGTAGTTAGAGTGTTGGTTACATTCATGTACATACTGCATACATTCATGTACATACTACCTCAATTGGGCCGACCAACCAGTGCTCCCGCACATTGGCTAACCGGGCTATCTGCATTGTGTCCGACCCACCACCCACCAACCCCTCTTTTACGCTACTGCTACTCTCTGTTCATCAAATATGTATAGTCACTTTAACCATATCTACATGTACATACTACCTCAATCAGCCTGACTAACCGGTGTCTGTATGTTGCCTCACTACTTTTATAGCCTCGCTACTGTATATAGCCTGTCTTTTTACTGTTGTTTTATTTCTTTACTTACCTATTGTTCACCTAATACCTTTTTGCACTATTGGTTAGAGCCTGTAAGTAAGCATTTCACTCTACACCTGTAGTAACCGGAAGGTTGCAAGATCAAATCCCCGAGCTGACAAGGTAAAAATCTGCCGTTCTGCCCCTGAACAAGGCAGTTAACCCACTGTTCCTAGGCCGTCATTGAAAATAAGAATTTGTTCTTAACTGACTTGTCTAGTTAAATAAAAGGTAAATATATATATGTTTTTTTAAATTAAAAGAGAAGCAATAAAACTGGCTTTCTTTAGACTAGTTGTGTATCTGGAGCATCAGCATTTGTGGGTTTAATAACGGGTGCTATTTAATGAAGCTGCCAGTTGAGGACTTGTGAGGTGTCTGTTTCTCAAATTAGACACTCTAATGTACTTGTCCTGCTCAGTTTTGCACCGGGGCCTCCCACTCCTCTTTCTCTTCTGGTTAGAGACAGTTTGTGTTGTTCTGTGAAGGCAGTAGTACACAGTGTTGTGTACAGAACAAGTGTACAGAACAAGAATAGACTGACGAGTTTCAGAAGAAAGTTATTTGTTTCTGGACATTTTGAGCCTGTAATCGAACCCACAAATGCTGATGCTCCAGATACTCAATTAGTCTAAAGAAGGCCAGTTTTATTGCTTCTTTAATCAGAACAACAGTTTTCAGCTGCGCTAACATAATTGCAAAAGGGTTTTCTTATGATCAATTAGCCGTTTAAAATTATAAACTTGGATTAGCTAACACAACATGCCATTGGAATACAGGAGGGATGGTTGCTGATAATGCCTCTGTATGCCTATGTAGATATTCCAGTTACAATAGTCATTTACAACATTAACAATGTCTACACTGTATTTCTGATCAATTTGATGTTATTTTAAAGGACAACATTTTTTGCTTTACTATCAAAAACAAGAACATTTCTAAGTGACCCCAAACTTTTGAACGATAGTGTATGTTTTTATTGATCACTGGAAATCTGTGGGCATCTTTGCAGGCAGTGAGAGGACAGGACTTATTTATGGCTGTCACACAAAATGGAGACCAGACCCCCCCCCCCACACACACACACACAGACAGACAGAGAAATTCCTTCTCCATTTAATCTCCATGCCCGGACAGTGTGGGTGTGGGGAGATTGTAGTGTGGTCAGGACCCTGAGGAGTTGAGGGTTGTGTTGAGAGTTGTGGGCGATGTGTTCAAGTGTCCAGGGAGGGGGTTAGGGGGCGGTGGCTGAGGACAGTTTCCTCCTCCAGCAGAGGAATGTCTCCATGCATGTTCCTGTTTGGAGAGGCAGCTCACAGTCCAATATGTTGGCAGGAAACCACATGCTGCTCATACTACACCGATAAGGAGCAGGGGGAGGCTTTGCCAAACCTTCAGGAAGGTAGATTATCCCATGAAATGCTGGCAGCGCTTCAGTCTTTGTGCATCAGAGAGAGAGAGAGAGAGAGAGAGAGAGTGTGTGTGTGTGTGTGTGTGTGTGTGTGTGTGTGTGTGTGTGTGTGTGTGTGTGTGTGTGTGTGTGTGTGTGTGTGTGTGTGTGTGTGTGTGTGTGTGTGTGTGTGTGTGTGTGTGTGTGTGTGTGTGTGTGTGTGAGAATGTGAAAAAATGATTCTTCAGCTCACTCAGCAGTAGAGAGTTTCAGTGAATTTAGGGAAGACTCCACAAAAGGCAGCAGTACAAAAGGCCTGCAAGCTGAGAATGTGCAATGTGCAATGCAGAGGCACGGCCCAATCTCACGGTTTGTTAACTCAGAAATGGTGAATAAAGAATAAGACAATCATGCATCACTTGTCAATTACCTCCCTGATGATAAAGAATAAGAGGGTGATTTCATTTGTGGGTGGTTTGCCTTTCCCAAATTCCCATATATCAAAGAGATTATATATTACATCTACTCCATTATCTCAAATTCACAAAATCATGCAATTTGCATTTTCAAAAATAGGTGAGAAATGAGCCAAGAGGGACACATATTTTAGGTAGAATAGTCAACCATAGTCAAATGTCAAAACATGAAAATATGACCAATGCATCTCCGGTGTATAGTATGTACATCAGGTCGTCGCTGGCTAAGCATTGGGAGAGAGATTGGAAGGGGTTTCTGCAATGTTCTTATATAGTAATTCCCAGAAGTACACACAATCTACTGGACTATAAATCACCGGCCCTAGGGCGAGGTTTCAGCCAAGTATGGATAGTGTTTATAGTGTTTAGACTGGATCCAGCTGTTTGGTCACACACAATGCTGCAGAGATGCAATCAATTTGGCAGATTAGTGCATTGACAGACAGAGCAACATCCAACCAGCAATCAATACATACTTGTTAAGTGTTTACTTAAAGCACTGATACAGTAACCCAGGAACGATTCCCTCCATGGTCACTCATGTGTTGTATCTTTCACCCCCCCAGGAATGGCTCTCTAGCTGTCCTCTGAAACTAAACACTCTCCCCTTCTCACCAACTGCTAAGGGGTGTGCCTACCCCAAGTAGGACAGCCAAATCAAGAAATCAGACAAGACATCCATCACTATCTAGCAGGGTGGATGGAGTAAACGACCTTGATGCAGTCTTCACACTCAATTTCAGATACCCTTGGGCTCTATTATGGAGAGATTTAAGCAGGGGGAGAGTGGCCAGCCTTCACATTAGATTCTTATGATACTGGACACGATGCAGAGAGGCTTGAGAGTAAGAGGAGAGGCGAGGGAAAAAGAAAGGGTAAGGAAGGAAGGGTGTTAGGAAAGGAAGATAGAGATGGAAAGTGGTTACGGGCAGAGAGAGTTAGAGGTTGAGCGCTTGGCAGTAATAGGAGGTAGGTACAGGAGAAGGAATGGGGAGATGAGAGGATGAGGTTCAGAGGATGGCCCTCTACCTCTCCTTTAATAGGCTCTATGGATAGAGTGTGAGGTGATCTTTATTCAGCAGAAAAATATTTGATGTGTATGGTTGACTTTGCATGTAGCTTTAACGGGTTGTGAGCTCTAATTGATAATAATCTCAAGAGTGATTCATCACAAAACCAGCACAGAGGATTTTGTGTTCTCCCGTAAGTGGCATGCAATAATTGAAAATGCATTGTGTCTCCTCTTAACTTGAAAAACTCTTTGCACAGATGACTGTTCATAAACAGGGTCAAGAATAATTAGGTCGATTCGGTACTTCTGTATGAATAAAAATGTTGGAAATCTTAATAATTGAGCACCTCACAAGCATCCTGCTAGATATAGTTTTAATTCAGATGTAGCCCGTCTTGGACAATATTCTCATTTTGATCTCCTAAAGATTGAATCCATGTTCCTGCGTGTTACTCTGTTTTACACAATGAAAGGTGTGAGCCACTGTAGCGTTGAATTGCATTGTGGTCTCCTGGGACTTAATTTAGCAGTCAGTGAAACACCACCTACAGCTTTGAGTGGCATCATTGGCAAAGGTCACATGTGCTCACTGTGAAATTATCCACACATGAATTTCTCATTGACTTCTTAATACACCTGCATTTACTTGCCTGAGGTGATAGTTTGCGCTTTCCTGTGTGAGGGGAAATTATGCTTGCCACTGTGTGTGTGTGCCTGATACATGATACAATTCACCAGTTGTTGTTATTACCACTGACTCCTGAGTTTGGAGTCTAGAATTGGACAATGAATACACACTGAAAAAGGTAATTGTCAAATACACCAAACTATGGAGAAGGATAGTGGATATTCAACAGTATATGGATACTGGACCTACTTATGCAATGTCAACTTTTGTTCTAAGGAAAATAAAGCAAGGGCCCAAATCATTCTCCACCCATTTTCATTGCATATATGCACACCATAGCGTTACAATGTGAACAGAAAATCTCATTTTGAACAGCGTACTATCACCATTTGGACAGGAGACAGAAAAGGGCTTTTTACACAGACCAGTGGTCAGAGGAATCAGGGAGGGTTGTGGCATGTCCAATGGAGTGGGTGTTTTCACAGTAAAACATGTGCCTAGGGCAGGTCATGTGTAATGCATTGATCCATGTGCTGTAAGTGCAGTTGTAAAATCTCAAACTGATACAATGGCTGCTGCCAAGTGCCTAACCAGATTCATCCAATGAAATCTATGAGCATCAATCAGCTACATTGACAGAGCTCGTCATTGACTTGATTCATGTTTAATAGATGTTAAATAGATATTCCCACCACTTGGCAGATGACAACATGCCTCGTCTTCTCTCAATATAGTGATTTAAAATCAGTTCTGTTTATGATTAGAGGCTGTCACAGTGTGCTCAGTGTTTCACATTCTTGTTCAGGCTGACCCTAACGCTGCCAAGCTGAGCACCTCCAAGAATGGGACAGTCAGAGTGCCAGGCCTACAGCAACTTCTGGCACCAAACCCTCTGACAGAGTATCTATCACAGACAAAGACAATCATCCTCTCATGGATTGACTCACTGCAGCCTGCCAAGAGCTGGAATTGTAGCTGTCAGTTGTATTTCAAAATCTTGAACCCTTGACAAAAGTAAACCTACATAATGTTAATGCTCTTAACTAAGATCATCTGTTCAGCAGACACACAACTCAGATACATTGTTGTCTGTGTAACAATCTAACAACAGCATGTGACATTTGAGTACCATTCAAAATTCTTTATACCTGTTTTGTATGCTGCACATTCCCACAAGCTCCATAATGTCTGTACTACGTACAGTAGAAAGTGTCCCTGTGTTACCCCATGCAGCTGGCCTGGGGGGGAAGGGAAGGTGTGTCCGTGTTCGTTTGTGGTTCTAATAAATCTGGGAGTGCTGCTAACACTGTACAGATGTGAGGAGGCTGGAGTTTCCCCTGACTTTAAACTGGGAGCCCACAGTCCACAACCACAGGAGATGAATGGTGTGTGGGTGGGCACCTAATTGATTAGTGCATATTAAGGTTACACACTCAGGGATGGGATATATTAGAGTGGAACATACCCCTTCAGCCACCGTGCAAATTCCTCCCATTTCCAGCTCAGAGGTTGGACTGGTCTGATCCCATGCAGCAAGGACTTGTAGGACTTGTGTCTGTGGTAGCACAGTGTTAAGCTGCAAGGATACAGAGAGGATTCCTCTGCATAGATCGCAGAGCTGTGGGCTGTGATGCCTGCCACCATCACAGCCCTGCCTCTCCCTCAGCTCTACCTAGTGCTTACTGCTTAGTCACCACCTCTACATCTGCCATTGGATCTCAAGCACTGCATACTCCTCTAACAACACAATCACACCACAATCAGCTGTGCTCAGCTGGACAATGCTGACTGGTGAAAACAGAACAGCTTTTGACCCATATTTCACCCTGATAAAAACAGCTTAAAACATTCAATAGTCCAAGTGAGGAATGCAATCCTCAGACCACCCCCATAAACAAAAAAGAGAATCACCCACAGGCCCATTTAATTATCAACAAGCACTATTGAGTGGCCCATCTAAAGGTCAGTTCCAGCTGGCAATTGCGTTATTGTTTGATTATGTAAGAGCCTGTTCCCCCAGTGGAGCTCTTACAGCAAACAGAGCAGTTTTATTACCCATTAGTACTCTTTATCTCATCTGACACACTTTCCAGGGCGTGACACAATGTAGGCTCAAACACCATTAGCATACTACATGGGTATTCCATTGCTGTGATGTCAGGAACATTTCATGAACTGCCAATCACACCACAGTAGACATACAGTACTGTACTCAGATGAACAGAGGTCTGTGCTTTACCACCCAGAATACTTAAAGAGCTGACGTCCCAATCTTTTTGTCGTTCCTGTCTTTCTTCTAACATGCTTATTTGAGTGTTTTATTTTGCCTCAGGTCTAATCCTTTGATGAGCATCAGCAGGCCCCAGACAGTCATGTGACATGCTGTAATGACATGCCACGCTGATGGGAATCTGCTGCTCCCTCCCACATTTCCTCCCGCATTTCCTCCCCCCGTCTAAACCTATTTCCTCTCTCTCTCTCTCTCTCTCTCTCTCTCTGTCTGTCTGTCTGTCTGTCTGTCTGTCTGTCTGTCTGTCTGTCTGTCTGTCTGTCTGTCTGTCTGTCTGTCTGTCTGTCTGTCTGTCTCTCTGTCTGTCTGTCTGTCTGTCTGTCTGAACCTTTCCCACTCTCCCCCTCTCCGCGGCTGCTGTGTGTCAGCTGGGAGGCTCTCTGCATGCCATGCAGATGTAATCTACACCTCTTAGTGCTGTGAGCAGCAATGAATCGCAGAGGGTGGCCTCCTCGGTGACAGGCAGGCTTGGCGTAGCAACACGTAAGGAGATCTGCTTTCATACATGGTGTCCCAGGAGACTGCAGTGATGGCGACTCTTGTGATGCGTACAGGGGTGAAACAGAGGCAGCGGAACTCTGCAGGCATGTGACAGCCAAACTCATGGCATGGTGCAGAGACAGAGAGGGAGTGAGAGACAGAGGTAGAGACGGTGTGAGATGTCGAGAATTAGAGTGAGAGAGGCCAGGAGACAGGGAATAAAAGAGAGAGAGATAGGGAGGGGTGAGAGAAAGTGAGAGACATTGAGAAAGAGCGAGCATGATAGAAAGAGAGAGAGAGAGAGAGAGAGTGAGCTCATGGGCTCCTGAGTTCTGCAAAAAAATATTGAATTAGAGTTGGATAAATGTAGATAAACTAGATAATTTTTTCTCGCAAGGACTTATACAGGATACTAACCTCAACATTAAAACCTTCAATCAAAATCAAAATTCCATACCTAAAACTTTGATTTTGGACTAAATTACTTGAATGGACTATTACTACTAAGAACTATCAAGAGAAAACTTCTAACGAATGTGCAGAAGAAACACAGCGGAACCTGGAAATACCATCCAACACAAAACTGAGTGAGTAATATTCAGTTTGATGCTATGTCTGAAGCCAAAAAGTAAAAGACAATATCTAGGTAATTTTGTTATATAAAGCTAAGTAAATACGCATACTAAGCTACCCAGCTGCTATTACAGAACCGACCTGGAGGCACCTTCAATTAGCACTGAAGTGTGAAGTCAGATGTGTGAAAACTCTTGAGCCCAACAATGGCAGGAGAGTTTCACAGGGTAGAAACTCAGAATACTAGACATTGAGGAAATTGAAACAAGTCTGGGACAGTAATGGTGCAGGGCATACTCATGCAGTTTCAGCAGAACTATTACAGGATCAAAGAGCAAGCACAGCAGGAAAAGATCTCTCTCTGTGACGACTCCCCCATCCTGACTCAGTCAGATCACACCTCTTCAAACTGTCCTGCAGACGAGGATAGTCACCCCCAGCACTGAACACACACAGGCACCACAACTGCATTGCTCCTCCATAATTGAGAGTGATAAATTCACAGAGCTGGAGAGAGACATTGTGGAGCTCAGAGAGCTAGTCCACACAATCCAGACAGAACATACCCACAAAACAGACCAGCACAACAACTGTGCTTCAAAACCTGTAAACCTGGCCCACCACTCCACCCTGGACTTGAACAGCCTTTAGGACCAGGTCCACCTCTACAAGGTGGCAATCCCAACCTTTGCCAGGACCCTGAAGAACGTCACCCTCAACCGTAGCCTCAGCGCCTCACACAGGAGCTATGGACACCCTTCCCAGACCAGCGAGACCCCCTCCCAGGCCTGCATCGAGAGAACCCATGCCAAGAGGACCTACACCCAGAACACAGCATCACCAGCCACACCCCAAGCAAACCCTGGCCACACCTTATATAGGCAACCCCCATATCAGACCTATGTCCCATCTGCCCACACCATGCCCCCCGCCCCTGCGGCAAGGACCTCAACACGACAGCAGGATATATGCCCAGGGTGTGAGCAGAACAACAGGCCCAACCCCCGCTATTAAAACCACCCAAGCCCCCATCCCTTAGCCTAAGAGGTATGTATCAGATGCTCAACATGCTATGCTCACACCTACTGTGATGGTCCTATACCACACAAAAAACAACACTAGACACTATGGAACACAAAGAGTTTACTATCTCATCCTGCAATTTACAAGAGCTAAGGTCATCTGCCTTTGGCCTAAAGAGCAGAAACCCAGACTTTATAAAAGAAATTGGAAATACAGACATTGTAATCTTACAAGAAACATGGTATAAAGGAGACGGACCCACTGGTTACCCTCTAGGTTACAGAGAGCTGGTAGTCCCATCCACCAAATTACCAGGTGTGAAACAGGGGGTATGCTAATTTGGTATAGACCAGACCTAACCCACTCTATTAAATTAGTCAAAACAGGAACATTTTACATCTGTCTATCCCCCCAACAGAATACCAATACTTTAACGATGACCTCAACCCAGAGTCACTTAGAGGTGTCAGTGGACTGACTGTGAATGCTCTGTCAGATCACTGCAAAATCACACTCTACTTGAACAGAGTTATGCTCAATCTTTAGGCAGCAAAGTCAAAATAACTGAATAATATTAAGAAATGCTATAGATGGAAGGAAAATAGTGTGGAAATCTACCAAAAAACAATTAGGCAACAAAAAATGCAGTCCCTTCTAAACAATTCCCTGGACAAAAGGTTTTACTGTAATAGTGAAAGTGTAAACCTGGCAGTAGAAAACCTAAACAGTTCATTTAACCTCTCATCTAAAAAAAATTCAAGTTGACAACCTAAGAAAATGAACAACAATGACAAATGGTTTGATGAAGAATGCAAACACCTTAGGTTTCTAAATTTCTTTCTATCCAACCAAAAACATAGAGACCCAGAAAACCTGTACCTACGCCTTCACTATGGGGAGACACTAAAAGAGTACAGAAATGCACTATGGAAAAAGAAGGAACTCAATGTAATTAAAGAATCCATAGAACCTAACTATTTCTGGGAAAATTGGAAAACTCAAACTAAACAAACAACAAAGAGTTGTCTATCCAAAACGGAAATGTATGGATAAACCACTTCTCCAATCTTTTTGTCTCTATAACAAAGCACAGCAAAAACATATACATGATCAAATACAAATCTTAGAATCAACAATTAAAGACTACCAGAACCCACTGGATTCTCCAATTACATTGAATTACAGGGCAAAATACAAACCCTCCAATCCAAAAAGGCCTGTGTGGTTGATGGTTTTCTAAATTAAATGATTAAATATACAGACCACAAATTTCAATTGGCTATACTTAAACTCTTTAACATCATCCTCAGCTCTGGCATCTTCCCCAATATTTGGATCCAAGGACTGATCACCCCAATCCACAAAAGTGGAGACAAATTTGACCCTAGTAACTACAGCAATTTTGGGGAAATCCTATGCATTATCATTAACAGCAGACTTGTACATTTTTTTAAATTTATTTTTATTTCACCTTTATTTAACCAGGTAGGCTAGTTGAGAACAAGTTCTCATTTACAACTGCGACCTGGCCAAGATAAAGCATAGCAGTGTGAGCAGACAACACAGAGTTACACATGGAATAAACAAATTAACAAGTCAATAACACAGTAGAAAACAAAGGGGGAGTCTATATACAATGTGTGCAAAAGGCATGAGGAGGTAGACGAATAGTTACAATTTTGCAGATTAACACCGGAGTGATAAATTTTTCTCAGCTAAAACAATGTACTGAGCAAATGTCAAATTGGCTTTTTACCAAATTATTGTACAACAGACCATGTATTCACCCTGCACACCCAAATTGACAAACAAACAAACCAAAATTAAGGAAAAGTCTTCTCAAACTTTGTTGATTTCAAAAAAGCTTTTGCCTCAATTTGGCATGAGGGTCTGCTATACAAATTGATAGAAAGTGGTTGGGGGAAAAACATGACACCTTCCCCGCAGGCGCTCGAGCCGGGCTCCCCAGCATTACGCACTCCTGCCACCATCACTACGCACACCTGCCTTCCCTTGTCACGTGCATCAGCAATTTATTGGACTCACCTGGACTCAATCACCTGTTTATTACCTCCCCTATATTTGTCAGTTCTCCAGCTCTGTTCCCTGCTGCTGCATTGATTGTCGTCTGTCTTTGTATTCCCATGTTCTGACGCTATTCCTGTCTTGTTACATGTCTGTTCCTAACTAAATGTTGACTCCCCGTACCTGCTTCTCATCTCCAGCGTCGGTCCTTACATGACATTATAAAATCCATGTACACAAACAAGTGTGCGGTTAAAATTGGCAAAAACCACACGCATTTCTTTCCACAGGGCTGGGGGTGAGACAGGTATGCAGCTTAAACTCCACCCTCTTCAACATATATATCAAATCAAACCAAACCAAATCATAAGAAAACAAAAAGATAACTACTTGAATTTACAAAAAAAAGAGGAAACTACAATGCTATTTGGCCTAAACAGAGAGAACACATTGGCAGAATACCTGACCACTGTGACTGACCCAAAATTAAGGAAATCTTTGACTATGTACAGACTCAGTGAGCATAGCCTTGCTATTGAGAAAGGATGCCAAAGGCAGACCTGGCTCTCAAGAGAAGACAGGCTATGTGCACACTACCCACAAAATTAAGTGGAAACTGAGCTGTACTTTCTATCCTCCTGCCAAATATTAGAGACACATATTTCCCTCAGATTATACAGATCCACAAAGAATTCGATTTTTTTTTTGTTGATAAAGTCCCATATCTATTGTGTGAAATACCACAGTGTGCAATCACAGCAGCAACATGTGTGATCTGTTGCCCCAAGAAAAGAGCAACCAGTGAAGAACAAACACCTTTGTAAATCAACCTATATTTATTTATCTTCCCTTTTGTACTTTAACTATTTGCACATCATTACAACACTGTATATAGACATAATGACATTTGAATTTTTAAAATTATTTTGGAACTTTTGTGAGCGTAATGTTTACTGTTACTTCTTTTTGTTTATTTCACTTTTGTTTATGATCTATTACACTTGCTTTGGCAATGTAAACATGTTTCCCATGCCAATAAAGCCCCTTAAATTGAAATTGAGAGAGGCATACAGAGAGGCTAATAAAAGGGAGAGAGACTGGGAGAGAGAGAGACAGCCTGAGTTTAGAGAGTGAGGTTCTAGAGACACAGCACTCATGTTATATTGAATGTGGATTATTATCAGAGTGAGATAAACTCTTAGAGACTTACACAGAAAAACTCACAGCTGTAATCGCTGCCAAAGGTGATTCTGACATGTATTGACTCAGGGGTGTGAATAATTATGCAAATGAGATATTTCTGTATTTCATTTTCAATAAATTAGCAAAAATGTCTAAAAACATGTTTTCACTTTGTCATTATGTGGTATTGTATGTATGTGGGTGTTAATCCATTTTTAATTCAGGCTGTAACACTTTCTGAAGGCACCATATATTTTTGGATACATATTTAACCACTTTTTTTAGGTACTAAACTACTTCCATATATACAAAACGTTGTGTTCGAGAGTCTCATCTTTCCAAAGAGGGGTCATATTAGTTCGTTCGGACGCTACAGACGTTCGGATGCTACAGACATTTTTGTGAGAAGACTGATTTTCGGGATGTCTCATGGCCTGACAAACACCTCAGTAGCTCTGCCACCTTCCACCGCAGATACAAAAGACCGACATGGACGGATACGATGGATTGAGACGTAGCCCATGCAAAAAAAACACATCTCTAGCTTGAACAGACTGATTTGTATGGGCATTTGCTATTATGCTAATTTGATTTCCGCAGTGGCACAGACATGGACTCTCCTGTAGAGTGGATTTACAGAGAGTGTGCATGTGTGTAGAATCTGCTATCAACGCCAAAAGCCTGTGTTTAGAGTGTCAAGGGATCTCGTTTGCAGAGCGCGTAGGGATACGTGTGTGTGTGTTTGTGTGTGGAGAGCCTTTGTTCCTGGTCTGTTAGCTACATGCTTACGTCCATGAGGCATCATTAGAGTGCAGGCAGGTCTGTGCTGAGCGCAGAGTGTAGGGGAGAACAGACACGGGCACTTCAGAGAGTGGTCAGAGGTCACACCATCCACAGAACAAACACAGCCCCTGCTATGCTGGCTGCCTCTGAAGCTGACATGTGACATGACCGGGCTCTTGCTCAGTGCTACCACGCAGAGTTTTTGCTTTGAGGGAGAAGTATGTGTTGAAACATGGAAGCACCTTTATGATGATTGTAAATCCGGCGCTCAGCTTAAAATTAAGTGATACATCAAGAGCTCCTTTTTTAAAATATACTGTAGTTCATTTATAGGCGCTAGTTCATTTCAGGACTCATAAAAGAAGCACTCTGTTCAATGAAAAATCAGAGAAGAGGAGAAGACAGAGGGAGGAAGAGAGAGAACATCGGAACAGCTTTGGTTTGTTGTTTCCAACTCCCTCAACACTTACTGGCTGCCCCCAGTAGTATCTCATGCTAAAATATGACAGCTGTTTAAAACTATAAAAACAAATAAAGGATGGTAGTTTTTCAGATAATACACACAGACTGTCATCACCATTTATAGACTGGCTAAGATAAGGACTGGGAATATCAAAAATAGAAACAAGAGGGATATTATATTCAGTGGGGCAACATTTAAAACACTCCAGGTAGAATGTTAATATGACCCTATGACCTATCCTGGAGGAAAATAACTTAGCTTGCACCTCCACCTCATGTCTGTTTCTCTGGAACAGCCAGGCAAAGCATGGTGTTAAAGGAGACTGACAGTGTTGAAGGGGTATAATGATGAGAGAGGACTGAGATGCTGTGCAAGTGCACACCCGACGAAGAGCAGAGGTAATTTGCTGCATTAAGCGACCTGATAAATCACTCCCCACTCTCAATGGAAGAGTGCTAACAGACATTGCTCACACAAATTTGGGTGAATCAGTGAGGCAACGCTGCGGAAGACGAGTGTATGCAGGCCCTGTCAAAACACACACATACACACACACAATGGATAGGGGTATCCTGTTTCCAACATTCCATATTAATCAAAAGAAGTGCAATAAACTTTACTTGTAGAAAGCCAACAGTTCAGTGCTATATCATGACCTATACTGTATATCAACACTGAAGTATAGCATATTGGTATCACAGTGAAAACCTTGTGAAAGGCTACAGAATGGCTGAGAGGGACAGACACCTCCCTTTCCTGAGGTCACATATGCTCATGTCAGTCATGTCTTGTGGGAATACAAAGCATGACAGAACGAGGTAGTTGACTGGACACCTGACTCCTTTCCTGTGCTCTGAAGCTGGAGCTGCACTTAGTTTCAGCGCCATGCAGCCTGGGGAAACATAATACAGTAGGCCAGGGTCACAAAGGGAGAACGGAGCCGCATGCCTGCCTGCCCACGCCACAGAGCACCAAGTGAGCACAAAATAAATGATATTTGCACACCCATTGGAGGAGTCAAGTCCTGGAGACCACCTGATTAATTTCTTCTTGAGGGCTATTAATCTTTTCAAGCACCAGAATCACTTTGCCTCTCAGGAAGGGGAGACAAGATTGAGTTTTATATTAGTATGAACCAAGAGCCGCTGCTCTCTGTGTGTGGGAGAGAAGGACTGTGACTATACTGTCCTTGCCCCCCTGCCCTCCCATTGAAAAAAATTGCTTTCTGTCAGGATAATACTTATAAGGTCGATTTCATGTAGGAATTTCCACCGTTGCAGTGTGCTTAGTACTGAGGAGCAACAAGGTCTCAGCAAATAAGCTTTAGAAGTGACAGTAAGCTGCTTCATCTGTAAGTATCCACCATTGGCAAAACGTGTCTTCAGAGACATTTGACCCAAGACATCCATGACACTGTAGATCCTCTGTTCAAGCCCTGTTGACCACATACTCACACAAAGCCAACTCAGTGGCCTTGTGGTTAGAGTGTCTGCCCTCAGGTTGGAGTTCGAATCCTCGGCCGTGTCGTACCAAAGACAAAAAATTGGACCCGATATGTCTCTGCATGGCACTTAGCATTAAGTAGATAGATTGGGGGTAAGGCCCTACGATAGAGTAGCGTCCTGTCCTGGGGATGTAGGCTACTTGTACATTAAGCTGCCTCACACTACAGAAACAGGAGATAGACTCCTGCTCCGATGTGCCGTTCTGGTTCGGCCAAGGCTTGTGTAAGGCTACTTACTTACTCGCCAACTACATTCGGGTCTAATCCTATCTATCTTCAGCAGTGATGGATAAGTGGCAGGCAGCTACAGGGGGACATCTCTGTCATTAGCCCAGAGAAGAGAGTAATTACTGCAGTGTGTTGACCTCACTGGGGTCAAAGGGCAAGCACACTGCCACAGAAGGGGAAAGGGGATACCTAGTCAGTCGCACAACTGAATGCATTCAACAAAAATGTATCTTCTGCATTTAACCCCACGGCTGGCTGCCTTAATCGATGTCCAGGTCATCGGCACCTGTGGAGTAGTTGTTGTTGGGTGTTAACTGCCTTGCTCAAGGGCAGGACAGCAGCTCTTGCCAGCTCAGGGATTTGAACCAGAGATCTTTTGGTTACCGAGAAGTAGGCCTAGTAATTAAATCTCTGTCAAAACACAGCATACACATTCAATTAATTAATGCCTTGTATAATTTACAAGGCACATGACTTATACTGCCGGGGTAGTCCTTTGAAAAACTCCTGGGTGAACAGTATGAATTTCAGACTAATACTTCATCGAGCTCTGAGAAGGCTGCGGTTATGGGGGACATGCAAGCCACTTTAAGATGAAAAACAGCTATTGTCACTTAATCAATGTGTCACTTAATCAATGTGAAACCACAGTGGAGAAGCAGCCCGCAGGGCCCCACAGTCCCCAGAATGGAGGTGTCTTTAAAAATGGGCTGTAGTCTCATCCCAGTCACACTGTGCATCGGTATGTATGGAGTGGTGGTTTGTCTCTGCCTGCTCTCTGCTCTCCGGCCCTCTGCTTCTCCATCTGTGCGCTGACTCGGGGAGCTCTTTTCTCTCAAACGAACAGCTACCGTGCTCCACTCCACACAGAGCCCTCATCCATCTGCCTGACATGTGCTTCCTTGTTTGTTTTCGCTCCACGCCCCCGAGACGCAGGCAGCTGATGGTATTGAGCTGTGTTGACGGCACTCCTCCATTCATGCCAGATGAATCAATCACTCCTCCTGCACGCTGCGGTGAGTCCCTCGTTTAGCCACCAATCTCCTCTTCTCCAATCAATATGGAGTTTCTGCAGGGGCTTACTGTACTGCTGCCTCTACGAGCAAAAATATAAAATCTCTTCCCTGCAAGTCACCCCAGCAGCTAAACTGTACACATGAATGAACAATGACAAGTACTCAATAAGTGCCTTGAAAAGCAAATAAGATCTAACTTTGGACATTTGACTTCAGACAGTAACAATGTGTGAACATATCTGAGTTGAACCCAAAGGTTTCTTAGTGTTGTCAGGGTACTAACTCTTTTGGGCGGATAGACACTGCATACATGAAAACTCAAATGTCTCAAGATACATTTTAAAGCAGCAGCTGATATTTCCTGTTGGGGTCTGTCCAGTTTTGTTATCTCCCAACAACCACCACTATCTCTTTACTTGAGAGGAAATGGCTGTGTGTGAATTGCATGTGCTAATCTAACAGCCTGCAAACAAAGTGCAACGCAATGACCGCGTCACCTTGAGGACACTTGAGTGATCTGCATAATTAAACACATACGTTGTATTATCAAAATGCTTAGCTTGGTATGAATAGCCTTCATCAAAGAAACACCTGCACAGAGGCACAAAGTACAGAAGCTTTTTGAAACTCAAGTAAGCGATGACACTTAACTAAAATGCCATGTATCCAATACAATGTTTGATGAAATGTCTGCATGAATATAGAAAATACAAAATTAAGAATCAAATCAAATCATCAAATCTAATGTTATTTGTCACATACACATGGTTAGCAGATGTTATTAGTCACATACACATGGTTAGCAGATGTTAATGGTCACATACACATGGTTAGCAGATGTTCATGCGAGTGTAGTGAAATGTTTGTGCTTCTGGTTCCGACAGTGCAGTAATATCTAACAAGTAATCAAACAATTCCCCAAAAACTGCCTAATACACACAAATCTAAAAAGGGGTGAATGAGGATATGTACATATAAATATATGGGGGAACGATGGCCAAGTGGCATATGATATAAGTAAAGTAAGATATGTAAACATTATTAAAGTGTCATTGTTTAAAGTGATCCATTTGTTAAAGTTACCAGTGATTGGGTCTCCATGTAGGCAGCAGCCTCTCTGTGTTAATGATTGCTGTTTAGCAGTTTGATGGCCTTGAGATAGAAGCTGTTCTTCAGTCTCTCGGTCCCAGCTTTAGAGAAGTCATCATCATTGATTGAATGCAAACAAGCTGTCATTCATGTACAGTACATAGAGGTAATTACGGCATATTCTCCACGACGCCCATCTAATGATCATCATCAATATCATCCTCATCAAGATCATCACCAGTATCTGGTTTGACGATCAGCAGAGGGTTTCTGCAAGGACACTGCTCTAGGAATGTCCCTGTGCGGTTAGTAGCTGTGGAAGTAGCAGTATTGACTGTGACTGTATCAGGCTGTGAACAGTCTCTCTCCGCCTCTCCCTGTGTTCTTCTCCTGGAATGCCTGTGCCCACAGGCTGTGCAGAGATCCACAGCCCCTCTTGCCCTCTCTCCCAGCTCCTGGATCAGCTGGCTCGGGCTGTCCTCAGCAGCGGGGAGGGCACTGGTCTTCCTCTCGGCTGACACGAGAGCAGCACAGGACTCCTGGGAGAGTAAGGGGTAGGCAAGCTGGAGGAGGCTGGCCTCGGCACACTCTCCTCCTCTTCCCCCCTCTGTCAGCACAGTCACGCTCTTGGGTTCTGTCAGACTCCTCTCTGCTGTGTGACTGGGGAGTTCTACTGGAGCCTTTCTCCTCTTCCAACACCACAGTTTCCAGAACCTCCAACTCCAGCTCCAGGTCAATTTTCCTTAGGGACACTTTCTGTAGGGGATCAGCCAGAGGGGTCACCTTCCTGGACCTGACAAAGAGAGAGAGGATGGGATGAGACAGTCAGGCAAGTACATCAAAGATGGATCAGTTTGTCTTATTAAAATATTTAGAAATCCCAAAACCCCAACTGAAACCATTTGAAGAGCTGCTTTTCCAACACTGAGTTGTGGGTATTATGACTAATGCTGTATGTCTGACTGCATTTCCTACAAAAAATACAGCAACGAGATCTCAATCTACAAATCTAATATCCATTACCCAAATCCCAGCCTCATCTGAATGCTAAGTAGACAGCAATTCACGGAGGCCTGAGCTCAATGAAATATTGAAGTAATGTTTAATAATCATGTAGGAAGACGAGTGTGTCTGATATGCAGGTTCTGCCCCCTGAGTCTCTGCCTGAAGCTCTCCCTGCGGGAGGTGATAAGAGAGCGAGGAGGATTACAGAGTTTACAGGACTCCATCCAGCACTGCCATCTCCTTCTCCCCACCCCCACACAGACAGACTGACACAATACAAAAAGCTGCTGCTGCTGGTACTGCATGGAGCTACTGCACTCTGGCTTCTGGAGGGATAAGAGTAAGGCATTCTGAAGAATCTGTCAAAACCCATTCTGTATTCCGACAGTGGATTTTTCCTCTAGATAGGAGCAGAATGTTTATTTTTCCAGACACCAGAAAAAGTGATGAAGACATCTTGTTCTTGTGTTTCAGTTATTCCCATTCTGGTACATCAGAGACATTTTTAATATCTCAATGGTCAGTAGGGATTGTTTTTAGTGACGATGGTGGTATTCTGTAAATAATTCTGCTTGTCATGAGGAGAGACTCCCATTAGCATCTATATTATATACAGGGAACTGCCAAAATAAAGGAAACACCAACACAGTGTCTTAATAGGGTGTTGGACCACCACAAGCCATAACAGCTTCAATGCACCATGGCATAGATTTTTCAATTGTCTGGAACTCTAATGAAGGGATGCAGCACAATTCTTCCACAAGAAATGACATAATTTGGTGTTTTGTTGATGGAAAACACTCTCAGGCGCCACTCCAGAATCTCCCATAAGTGTCCAAAATAATGCCCTGCCCTAAGAATTATGGGATGTTAATTGCTTAATTAAATCAGGAACCACACCTGTATGGAAGCACCTGCTTTCAATATACTTTGTATCCCTGTGTTAGAATTATTTTAGCAGTTACCTGTATATTAAGAGGTACTTCTAATAATAATACAATAAAACATTTATATTCTAAATGTTTTTTTGCCATCTATATTCACATTCTGTACCAAAGTCAACCTTCCGACTGCAGAAGAAAAAGGAGACCAACAAGCTATAGAACACGGCAAGAATAAATTCAAGGGTTGGATAGAGTAAACGTGTCAAGTAATCTTGAGAATAGTCAAATAGACACCAGGCACACAACCAGCATTTACTGTGTCAATAAATGTTGGGTCAAAAAAGTCAAATTCAGACTCCTTTGAATAGATAGATGCAAATGTAGAGAGAATGGACTCATCAACTAGCACATTGAAGCATGTTGATATCATGCATATTCTATCCCAAGGATCGCTGCCACATTACATTGGATTTCTATAAAAGAGTAGTTTTATCCCAAATAAAAGGTCTCCTCAAACACCCATAATGTAAAGCCACTGGGGAATTGGGAGTCCCGGGCCTTATACATTATTCATGAAGCTAAACCAGCGCAGGATGTTGGCAAAACTCAAGTGGCAGCTATTTTTCCACAGTGCAGCCGTAGTGATTAATAGCTGACCTTCTGCGGGTCGGCCTTCTGCAGGTCGATGTCCAGCGGGCCAGCCTCCCGCTCCATTCAGGGCGAGATAAAGGACGAGCCTGCAGTTCTCCTCAGCCACACTGAGGCCCCTGCTGCCCTCCTCAGCCCAATTAACCCACCGCTGAGAGCCAAGACAGCTCCTTATAACCGCAAAAGCTTAATGATCTCCCACTCCGGGGAGGAAACCATTTACACAGCAAACATGGAGGGATGTGTACTCATGTAGGACCTCGGAAGAGACTGTGTTAAACAGATCTTATAGCTAGTGGTGGTGCTATATCAAATTAAACATAAAATGTCCATTCAGGAAATGAGAGTAAGAGTATGGAGAAAGAAAGTACAAAGAAAACATGACTGACCCATGACTCAAGTCCTACAAAAAAAACAAGGAATTGAAGGAGAACAATTACTCTGACAGTGAGTAGCGGATGGTTAGGCATACATATGACCCATAATAACACCCCCACCAGTGTGTGCAGAGAGTCAGACCCCACATGGAGACTGTAGACGATGGGTCTACAAAAGCCCTTCCTGAAGTAGAGCAGGCTGGCTGACTGGTTCTGGCTGGAGAGCCTCCTATAGCACTGCCACTTCAAAGCAGCACCCCGCTCTTCTACCCCCCTCCTCCTGTGATCTTTTTCCCCTGTGGGAAGTCATTATTGAGTTAACATTGGAGGCTCTGTGCTTGTTTTCTCGCCTCCCTCTCTTTCTCCCTCACTCTGTGCTGCGGTGGGAAAAGCCCGGCTTGCGGTGAATACAAAGGCTGCTTTTGGAGAAAGGGAATAATGTTGTACACAGTTCAGTCATTAATAAACCACTGTTGTGGGTTGCCCTTATTAACTGAGGAGGGACGGCTTTTTAAGGTTGGAAAACTTCTGTAAAGAAAAACATTCTTCCATCTGTCAGACACAAAACTTCTTGGATGAGGACGGGAACAGGGTGGTAGGGAGAAGGACAGCTAGACTGAGGCAATTACAGACATGCATTTCTTTCATCAGCCTCATGTTCAATGACGTCATAAAACATTCAACACATGTCCCTACTCATTCTCCTCAGGCTTGGATTTCCTGACTTCCTGAGTTTGATGGAGTGTGTGAAGGAGAGTGTGAGTAACACTGAAGACCTGTGTCAGAGGCATTATGCTGTATAACGAGGTGTTTGGAGTCTTATCAGGTGGGTTACACAGTCAGTCACTTCTCTCCAGCCATGTGTTGGTACCCTGCTATGCTGCCCACCTTTACCTCCCCACTGATCTCACAACACCCCTCTCACGGGACAGTTGACAGTCAGTGGATCTCACAACAACCCTCTCACAGGACAGTCATCACATTCATAGTAGGGATTGTAATCTTAGGAAGTATGTCAGAGTGCTTCCTTACTGTATAGAGAGTCAATTAGTTGATGTGCAACATGAAGAGAGTTGGTAGAAGCTAGTTGTAGAGTTTGTTGTTTACCTAAGTCCTATTCAAAATGAGGACTCAAGGAGAGGAACTTCCCTCATACATTATTAGTATACCATTGATGCAACAGCACCGTCAGTGTTTCTCTCTCCCTCTGTGTGTCGGGCTTCCTGTGTAAGTACACAAAAGCTGGACGTCATGCAGAGAGGAAATCTGAAGTACTTATCCCTGTTAGCTGTGAGACAGTCTTGGCTTTGTTTAGCCCAGCGGGACACAGAGAGGATCTGCTGTCTCTGTGGTGGGGAGGGCTGAAATCAGACAGACTAGATACAATATCTATCTACTACCTCACAGAGAAGGCCCAGGACAGGACAAGCTCCTGACAGAGACATGTCTGTAGTGTAGTTACAGAACATAGCCTTCCAGAGAGTGACTGTGTCACACTAGCTGCATTCTGGAAAGTAGTACAACCAAAAATCTGTAAGGAGAAAATAAAGCTCACCTGTATTCCATTTCCAACATTTCATGAAAATAATTGTCAATGCAGCCGAAGCCCTCCAATTAGCTAGCTTCCGAATTTAACAAGAGACACATTTCTAGGAATTACTCAAGAGCAATTTAACATTTCCAAACTAACCTCCCACTGGGCACCACAGTGTAAATTCTTGCCACTGCTGCACATTTTAAAACATATTATACAGTACCAATCAAATTTTGGACACGCCTACTCATTCAAGGGTTTTTCTTTATTTTTTAAAACTATTTTCTACATTGTAGAATAATGGTGAAAACACCAAAACTATGAATGAACACATGGAATCATGTAGTAACCAAAAAAGTGTTAAACTAATCAAAATATATTTTATATTTGAGATTTTTCAAAGTAGCCACCCTTTGCATTGATGACAGCTTTGCACTCTTGGCATTCTCTCAACCAGCTTCACGAGGTAGCCACCTGGCATGCATTTGAATGAAGAGGTGTGCCTTGCCTTAATTTGTGGAATTTCTTTCCTTCTTAATGCATTTGAGCCAATCAGTTGTGTTGTGACAAGGTAGGGGTGGTATACAGAAGATAGACCTATTTGTTAATAGACCAAGTCCATATTATGGCGAGAACAGCTCAAATAAGCAAAGAGAAATGACAGCCCATTATTACTTTAAAGGCATGAAAGTTGGTTAATACGGAAAATGTCAAGAACTGTCAAATGTCAAAAACCATCAAATGCTGTGATGAAACTGGCTCTCATGACCTCCACAGGAAAGGAAGACCCAGAGTTACCTCTGCTGAAAAGGATAAGTTCATTAGAGTTACCAGCCTTTAGAGTTACCAAATTGCAGCCCAAATAAATGCTTCACATAGTTCAAGTAACAGATACATCTCAACATCAAATCAAACTTTGTCACATGCACCGAATACAACAACTTGTTTTTACCGTGAAATGCTTACTTACAAGCCCTTAACCAACAGTGCAGTTCAAGAAGAGTTAAGTAAATATTTTCCAAATAGACTAAAGTAAAAAATTATACCTAACACAATAATAATAATAATAACGAGGCCATATACAGGGGGTACCGGTACCGAGTCAGTGTGCGGGGGTACAGGTAGGGGTGAAGTGACTATGCATAGATAATAGACGAGTAGCAGCAGTCTACAAAAGGGAGGGGGGCAATGTAAATAGTCCAGTGGCGATTTTATGAATTGTTTAGCAGTCTAATTAATTGCTTGGGGGTAGAAGCTGTTGAGGAGCCTTTTGGTCCTAGACTTGGCGCTCCGATACCACTCCCGTGCGGTAGCAGAGGGAACAGTCTATGACTTGGGTGACTGGATTCTGACAATTTTACGTGCTTTCCTCTGACACCGCCTATTATATAGGTCCTGGATGGCAGGAAGCTTGGCCCCAGTGATGTACTGGGCCGTTCGCACTACCCTCTGTAGTGGTCAGATGCCGAGCTGTTGCCGTACCAGGCGTTGATGGTGCAGTTGTAGAAACTTTTGAGGATCTGGGGACCCATGCCAAATCTTTTCAGTCTCCTGATGGGGAAAGGGGTTTGTCATGCTTTCTTCATGACTGTCTTGGTATGTTTGGACCATGATAGTTCGTTGGTGATGTGGACAACAAGGATCTTGAAACTCTCAACCCGCTCCACTACAGCCCCGTCGATGTTAATGGGGGCCTGTTCTGCCCGCCTTTTCATGTAGTCCACGATCAGCTACTTTGTCTTGCTCACAGTGCTCACATCCTTTGTCTTGCTCACCACACTGCCAGTTCTCTGACCTCCTCCCTATAGGCTGTCTCATCGTTGTCGGTGATTAGGCCTACAACTGTTGTGTCGTTAGCAAACTTAATGACGGTGTTGGAGTCGTGTTTGGCCATGCAGTCGTGGGTGAACAGAGAGTACAGTAGGGGACTAAGTACACACCCTTGAGGGGCCCCAGTGTTAAGGATCAGCGTGGCAGACGTGTTGTTGCCTACTCTTACCACCTGGGGGCGGCCCGTCAGGAAGTCCAGGATCCAGTTGCAGAGGGAGGTGTTTAGTCCCAGAGTCCTTAGCTTAGTGATGAGCTTTGTGGGTACTATGGTGTTAAACACTGAGCTGTTGTCAATGAACAGCATTCAAAAGTGTTCCTTTTGTCCACATGGGAAAGGGCAGTGTGGAGCGCGATTGAGATTGCGTCATCTGTGGATCTGTTGGGGCGGTATGTGAATTGGAGTGGATCTAGGGTGTCAGGGAGGATGCTGTTGATGTGACCCATGACCAGCCGTTCAAAGGACTTCATGGCTACCGACGTGAGTGCTACGGGACAGTAATCATTTAGGCAGGTTACCTTTGCTTCCTTGGGCACAGGGACTATGGTGGTCTGCTTGAAACATGTAGGTATTACAGACTCGGTTGGGGAGGGGTTGAACATGTCAGTGAAGACACTTGACAGTTGGTCTGCACATGCTTTGAGTACAAGTCCTGGTAATCCGTCTGGCCCAACAGCTTTGTGAATGTTGACCTGTTTAAAGGTTTTGTTCACATAGGCTACTGAGAGCGTGATCACACAGTTATCCAGAACAGCAGGTGCTCTTGTGCATGCTTCAGTGTTGCTTGCCTCGATGCGAGCATAAAAGGCATTTAGCTCGTCTGGTAGGCTCGAGTCTGGGTTTACCTTTGTAGTCCGTAATAGTTTTCAAGGCCTGCCACATCAGACGAGTATCAGAACCGGTGTAGCAGGATTCAATCTTAGTCCCGTATTGACGCTTTGCTTGTTTGATGGTTCATCTGAGGGCATAGTGGGATTTCTTATAAGCGTCTAGATTAGTCTCCCACTCCTTGAAAGAGGCAGCTCTATACGGATGTTTAGCTCAATACGGATGTTGCCTGTAATCCATGGCTAATGGTTGGGATATGTACGTAAGTCACTGTGGGGACGACGTAGTCGATGCACTTATTGATGAAGCCGAAGACTGATGTGGTGTTCTCCTCAATGCCATTGGATGAATCCCGGAACATATTCCAGTCTGTGCTAGCAAAACAATCCTGTAGTGTAGCATCCACGTCATCTGACCACTTCCGTATTGAACAAGTCACTGGTACTTCCTGCTTTAGTTTTTGCTTGTAAGCAGGAATCAGGAGGATATCATTATGGTCAGATTTGCCAAATGGAGGGCGGAGGAGAGCTTTGTATGCATCTCTGTGTATGGAGTAAAGGTGGTCTTGGATTTTTTTTTCTCTGGTTGCACATGTGACATGCTGGTAAAAATTTGGTAAAACTGATTTAACTTTGCCTGCATTAAAATCTCCGGCCACTAGGAGCATTGCTTCTGGGTGAGCATTTTCTTCTTTGCTTATGGCCTTATAGAGTTGGTTGAGAGCGTTCTTGGTGCCAGCTTCATTCTGTGGTGGTAAATAGATGGCTACGAATAATATGGTCTACAGCTTATCATAAGGTACTCTACCTCAACCGAGCAATACCTTGAGACTTCTTTAACATTAGACATTGTGCACCAGCTGTTATTCACAAATAGACACACACCCCACCCCTCGTCTTACCAGACGTAGCTTCTCTGTCCTGCCGGTGCATGGAATATCCTGCCAGCTCTATATTATCCATATAGTTGTTCAGCCACGTCTCAGTGAAACATAAGATATTACAGTTTTTAATGTCCCGTTGGTAGGATAATCTTAATCGTAGGTCATCAATAAAAATTTCCAATGATTGCACATTAGCAAGAACAATGGATGACAGTGGGAGTTTACTCGCTCGCCTATGGATTCTCAGAAGGCAGCCCGATCTGCGGCCCCTTTTCTTGCGTCGTCAAGTAATTTACAGAGATCAGGGCCTGTTCCAGTGAAAGCATGATATATCCTTTTCGTCTGACTCATTTAAGGAAAAAGTTTATTTCAGTCCGCGGTGAGTAATCGCTGTTCTGAAGTCCAGAAGTCATTTTTGGTCATTTTGGTCATAGACAATAGCGGCAACATTATGTACAAAATAAGTGTTAAAAAATAAGTTACACAAAACGCCAAAAAACTAAATAACCCCATTGGTTGGGAGACTGTAAAATGTCAGCCATGTTCTTCGGCGTCATCTTGTTCAGAGGAGACTACGTGAATCAGGCCTTCATGGTCGAATTGTTGCAATGAAACAACTAATAAAGGACACCAATAAGAAGAAGAGACTTGCTTGGGCCAAGAAACACGAGTAATGGACATTAGACCGGTGGAAATCGGTCCTTTGGTCTGATGAGTTCAAATTTGAGATTTTTGGTTCCAACCGCCGTTTCTTTGTGAGACGAAGAGTAGGTGAACGGATGCTCTCCGAATGTGTGGTTCCCACCGTGAATCATGGAGGAGGAAGTGTGATGGTGTGGGGATGCTTTGCTGGTGACACTGTCGTTGATTTACTTAGAATTCAAGACACACTTAACCAGCATGGCTACCACAGCATTCCGGCAGCGAAACGCCATCCCATCTGGTCTGGACAATCATTTGTTTTTCAACTGGACAATGACCCAACAGTGTAAGGCTGTGTAAGGTCTATTTGACCAAGAAGGAGAGTGATGGACTGATGCATCAGATGACCTGGCCTCCACAATCACCCGATCTCAACCCAATCAAGATGGTTTGGGACAAGTTGGACCGCAGAGTGAAGGAAAAGCAGCCAACTAGTGCTCAACATATGTGGGAACTCTGTCAAGTCTGTTGGAAAAGCATTCTTCATGAAGTTGTTTGAGAGAATGCCAAGAGTGTGCAAAGCTGTCATCAAGGAAAAGGGTGGCTACTTTGAAGAATCTCAAATATATTTGGATTTGTTTCACACTTTTTTGGTTACTACATGATTCCATGTGTTATTACATAGTTTTTAATGTCTTCACTATTATCATACAATGAAGATTAATAGTAAAAATAAAGAAAAACCCTTGAATAAGTAGGCGTGTCTAAACTTTGACTGGTACTGTATAGATATTTCTGTAGAGACTCGCTGAAAAAAATCATAGGGAAACCACTGCTGACAACATACAATTACATTCCCCAAGCGTCTGGCCATGGCTTGACTGGCCCACTGAACCCCCCTTAACCCAGTGGCCTGGGGTGGTCAGTCTGGTTCTAGCAGCAGCTGGTTGTCCCCCGAGGGCCTCCTGGGGCTGTGGAGAAGAGAGCGCTCCTCTGGGCATTGTCATACACACAATGTGTGTAGAGGCTGAATGGACAGCAGTGAGAGAAAGACAAAGACAGAGAGAAAGACAAAGACAGAGAAAGATCCTCACTTCCTACTCCTAGACTAGCGAGCCCTTGAGCTAGACACCCACAGGTTGCCATGGATTTTGCTCTAGGATTTAATTGACCCAATTAATTGATTGTGCAGCAGACAGCGGGTAAAGAGGGGGGAGGGGTGTGAGAATGCTGAAAGAGCAAGGGGAAGTTAGAGCCCTGCTGATTTAACTGAGGTACAGTATCACAACACTGATCCTATGGGCTTTGGTAGACTGGCCTCAGTCAATCTACATTGGCATCCTTCCAAGCCTTTTGATGAGAGAAGAGACAGATAAATAAAATGAATTCAGTCTAACAACACTGCCGGGGTTGGGCATCAGAGGATCATCAAAACAAACCAGTGAAACAAATGGTAAAGAGGTGCTTTAATTTGTTAGTGGCAGATCATTGGAGGAAATGTTCAATGTATCTGACAATTCAAAGATGTGAATGATAGAATGTCCCTCTGTAATATAGAATATGTTGTAAGCAACATTAATTATCCACTTTAAACACATTTTATCAGGACAAATACTAAATGGCGTTATAATGATTTTCTCCACCCCGATACTACTGATCTGAGAGTGGACTGCCCACTTGTTTGTCTGTGTGTGAGTTTGTGGAACGAGAGGGTTTCACTGGTCTAAATCACAAGTTTTTATGATACTGTAAATTTGAGGCCGATGTCTGCTGTCGGAGGGATTTTAAGAGCATGAACGCATGTGGGACAGCCCAGAGAGACAGACAGTATAAGTCAACCCACTGAGCCACGCATTCATTAATCACTATGTCCATCATGAATGGCTGATCGTGTCTGGGAGTCGACTGTGGGGAGGACTGACAAGATACAGGGGATTACAGCTCGTCTCATCTTACCACCGGAATCACAGAGAAAGAAAGACAACTCACTTAGCAGGAATGACAAATCCTTCACGGGGGAATATCTAACCGTGAGGAGTAGAACAATGCTAATACAATCTGTCATCAAACCTGTCACTGGGACAAAGGGCTGTCACAACTAACCATATGTGATAACAGAGCGCTGTCTATGGCATGCAAACCACAGCTGGTTGCTGCTCGAGGCCTGCCTAACGAACAGACAGCTCTCCTCTCGCTGCTGCTTTGCATGGCAAGTGGACTGCGCTATTTTATTCCACATTCAGAAAGGAATGAAATGCAGTCTGAGGCACAATAATGTACAACAGTTATGAAATGTCTACTTGAGAATAGTTTGGCAGCAAGACAACGGAATGGAACGCCTGGGCTCTGGAGGTTTTCGAGCCAAGTGCCCTGAGGCAACCGCTACAACAGGAGGGTTAGTACCTCTGTCTGGACTCAGCCGCTCTCTGGCTGTCTACTCTCACTGTTTTGGTCTCTGCTGACACCACAGCTGAAATGAGCCAGTTCTCAGGGCAGAAAGACAAAAAAAGCTTTGCTTTGTTAATTACCTGAAAAATTTTACAGGAAAAGGGAAATGTAACAATTCAATCACAGGTCAATGCGGCAAGCACCAGGACTAATCCATTTAATGATCGATGCGGGGTTGCAACCAGTGGAAGGCAGCGTGTTGTTAGGTCAAGCTGACATTTAGCGCCGATACACAGCGGGGGAGAGGGAGGCAGACGGGAAAGCACTCAAACTCAGATGCCTTTCTGTCGTTTCATCTCCTTGACTCTGACTGAGGTGAGACTGATTGAGTTTTCCAGTGGCTTGACAGTACTGCTCTGCTGCTGCTCCAAGCATATGCAGAGAGAGAGAGAGAGAGAGCTCAGGACCAAAACTCTCCGTACTCTCTTTTCCCTGTCTGCTGCAGTGTAACAGACAGATCGAAACGGACTCCAACTCTGATCTCCACCATTGATTTATTATTAATTGGCCGTCGAGGTGTTTTCTTTTCCAGAGAGAATGGGACTTCGTTGGCAAAATTCTAACCAGAGAAAGCTCCAGTAAACTCCCGGCTGTCTGCATCTGGACGAGGGGCCTACCACGTCAGGAGCACATTTCACTGTTATTTTACAGACGAGCACACCACTTGGCTAAACCCCCGCCAAGAGTAAAACAGAGCTCATTATGGAACGGTGTGCTTGCAGGCTCACATTTTCAACGTGTAAGTAATTGTAAAATATGTACAAGGGTGAGGAGAGAGCCGTGCATTCCACATCAATTAAGGAAGAAACTACAAAGATCTTTCTTGAGTTAACGTACAAGCACAGATATTGTACTACACAGTGCACTGTCAATCTGCTTCTTCTCATCCTAGTACTGTCACTGAGAGAGGCCTCAGTATGATCTACTGAGACTCCACTGCAGCACGGAGGGAGACTGTACAGACCACACACTCGCCAACAGCACCTTTGACACAGGAACAGGGATACAAGTAGATTGCATCTCACAATAGCTCTGTCCGTCAAGTGGCCGGGCTGTGACAAATGACTTGTCTAATCCGCATTGACCCTGGGAGGTAATTTTCTTGCTGAGGGAGGGGGGGTGGACTTACTTGACCCTCTGAATCAAGACACAGTAGTCTGTGATGTAGAGGTCCTTCAGTAGGTAGGCCGGCTCATTCTCCTGGAAGACTTTGTGAATATCGAACAGGCACTTCAGGACGCAAGAGTAGAAAAACAGTGTTAATCGATAGCCGTGTGAGGAATGGTAATATATATATACATACATACATATATATATATATATATGTGTGTGTGTGTGTTTGGACACACCTACTCATTCAAAGGTTTTTGTTTGTTTTTACTATTTTCTACATTGAAGGATAATAGACATCAAAACTATAAAAGAACACATATGGAATCATGTAGTAAGCAAAAAATGATTAAACAAATGTAAAATATATTTTAAATTTGAGATTCTTCAAAGTAGCCACCCTTTGCCTTGATGACAGCTTTGCACACTCTTGGCATTCTCTCAACCTGCGTGAGGTAGTCATGAGGTAGTCACATGGAATTCATTTCAATTAACAGGTGTGCCTTTTTAAAAGTGCATTTATGGAATTTATTTTTCTTGATGCGTTTGAGCCAATCAGTTGTGTTGTGACAAGGTATGGGTGGTATACAGAAGATAACCAAATAGGGCTAAAGACCAAATCTATATTATGGCAAGAACAGCTCAAATAAGGAAAGAGAAACAACAGTCCATCATTACATGAAGGTAAGTCAATCCAGAAAATTTCAAGAACCTTGAAAGTTTCTTTAAGTGCAGTCACAAGAACCATCAAGCGCTATGATGAAACTGTCTCTCATGATGACGGCGACAGGAAAGGAAGACCCAGAGTTGTCTCTGCTGCAGAGGATAAGTTAGTTAACTGCACCTCAAATCAATGCTTCAGAGTTCAAGTAACAGACACATCTTAACATCAACTGTTCAGAGGAGACTGTGTGAATCAGGCCTTCTTGGTTGAATTGCTGTGGAAATCTGTCCTTTGGTCTGATGAGTGTGATGGAAATTCTACCCTTAATCAATAATGAGGAAAGGCAAAATGAATAATCAATCAAGGTATTACTTTTATTAAAAGACTTGTTACAACAAGGAGGCTCGTCGCCCCACCCCGCAGGTGGTGGAGTGAGAGCCCACTGGGTGGAATTAACCTCTGAGTTACATACTATGTCAGGATAGGTGCAACTTCAGATATGACGTACAATGGTTCCAAACACTAACCCCACACATCCTGTGCCAGACCTTGGGCCCCAAATACAAATAACTTGTTTTGTTCGGTACTAAGAACTTAGGACATTTGTTGTTACTTTGTTCTCTCCCCTAGTTCATGGTGGAAACCGGCTCCCCCTAGGAGGTGACTGACACACAGACACTGAGGAGACAAGTGATTGGTTCCCCATTACTTATGGCATCCCTTCACATGGTTTGCAATAAAGACACACAGTTCACATACGGAAACAATGTTTCCTTCTGACCTCCTTTTCCATACTCCTTGCTGATATTCTGCATAGCAACAGGGACATGTGATAGATAAGGCTGACTTCTCCCCTCTCTGGACCCAAGGTTACTGAGGCCCATTTGAGGGAGGAAGTGCAGCTGCCAACACCAGAGTCCGAAAGGAGACATTCTAATAACAAAGAGTTTCAACGGTTCAATCATATAAGCATATTCTGTAGATAAGACATCTTATTTATATTTGTTACTTAGCTTATATGAGTTAGTTTCTTTAACTATCTCAAGCCCAATGCCTAGGCTTAAAGAAGGATATTTTAGTACACAAGCATTAGTAGGGTTAATCTCGGATAATCTCTGCATGTGTGGTTTCCACAGTGAAGCATGGAGGAGAAGGTGTGGTGGTGCTTTGCTGGTGACACTGTCGGTAATTTATTTAGAATTCAAGGCACACTTAACCAGCATGGCTACCACAGCATTCTGCAGTGATACACCATTCCATCTGGTTTGCACTTAATGGAACTATAATTTGTTTTTCAACAGGACAATGACCCAACACACCTCCAGGCTGTGTAAGGGCTATTTGCCCAAGAAGGAGAGTGATGGAGAGCTGCATCAGATGACCTGGCTTCCCGACCTCAAGCCAATTGAGATAGTTTGGGATGAGTTGGACCAAGGAAGAGAAGCCAACAAGTGCTCAGCATATGTGGGAACTCCTTCAAGACTGTTGGAAAAGCAGTCCAGGTGAAGCTGGTTGAGAGAATGCCAAGAGTGTGCAAAGCTGTCATCAAGGCAAAGGGTAGCTACTTTGAAGAATGACAAATGTATTCGTATTTATTTAACACTTTTTTGGTTACTACATGATTCCATATGTGTTATTTTATTATGTTGATGTCTTCACTATTATGCTACAAAATAGAAAATAGGAAAAATAAGGAAAAACCCTTGAATGAGTAGGTGTGTCCAAACTTTTGACTGCTACTGTATATTATTACACAATAGGGGAGTTGCTGGCAGAGACTGTGGTTCCTAAAGGCTTACGGTCTCATTGTCATTGTCCCACACATCCTTTCTACAAATTATAGGCTAAACAGGCTACGGGAGATCATGGGAGCATTGTAAGTTCATACTATTGCAGACAATTTATGACAGAGTGAGCAATTAATCAACTTTCAGGTCCACTATATCTAGTCCAGAAAGACAACTCAAGTGGGCCTAGATAATCCAAACGGTTCATTTCATAACAGTTTAGGAACTAATTTATTTGGCCTGATTTCCCTCAAAGTGTACCATTACAAAAAGACACACACCTGGAGGGAGCCAAGTTAGATCCTTTACATTAACTGCCACAAAACCCCTTTCTCAACCCAGGCATATAAATAGCCCCTTGGTGGGACGCAATTGGCTGGTTGCAGAGCCCTCTTGTTCCAAGTCTAGATACAATCCTCCTGTCCAGCATCCACCTCCAGGATTGGCTCACAGTAACCAGAGACATTCTGTTCTTTTCAAAACAAACAGAACACTCACTCTGAGGAAAACGTTACACAAACATTTTAGTTTTCATTTAGATTATGAACTGTCTTACAGAGGGAGCAGAGAGAGAGAGCTCAACTTCCAACTCCAGGGCCAGGACGCAGAGTACAGAGACACAGCTCTACTCTCCCTGCTCCAAAACTCACGGTTTTACTTTTCTCTCCAGCCTGAAGAGCTAGCCTGGGAGGGAGACAGCCTGGGAGGGAGAGAGCCGTGCGACACAATGAATCCTGCACTCGTCTGTTTTACACTCTGATGACAAGTTCAGCCAGTTGATCATGTTGGTGGCGAGCCCAGTGGTTGAGCCCTGGAGCGGGTCAGACAGACAGGTAGGCAGGCAGGCCCGGGAGGGAGGTGCATGGGCACAGCAACACAGCTGCCACAGGGGCACTGCCCCCTAACATCCATCATGGCAAAGTGACAAGAGAACACAGGCAACACACAGCTGCACATACTGTATAAGATAACTGCAGACTTTGTTATGGTTTCAACTACTAGTAGGGTCGTGTGTACTTCTACAACAGCATACATAGCCTACTATATGAGCTCATCCTTCAGTGGAGACTCCAACATTTTCTAGTGCCATATTGAAGTAGAGTGACTGCTAAATTTCAGCTAAATGTTAAAAAGCCAAGGGAAAAGGCTCAATTAAAAACATGACAGAGAAATGTGAGTTTAGCTACACTGAGGAACAGCAATTACGGAACATTTCCAGCTCAGTATAGGCTAGCGCGACAGTCAACTCCAGTGGGTCCTTCTGTCAGCTACACGACAGCAGTCGTGCTAAACCCTCTCTACCCAGCTTTCCCTGCCTGGCGGCCCTTTGGTTGCAGCCACTTAGCAGGCAGCAGGATGAGTTCCTTGAGAATAAGCATCCGTGCTGCCAGAAGGACCATCTTTTATTTGTTATTTGGGTTGGGTGGTCAAAATTGACCAAAACAATATATAAATACAAAAATAATGGACACAGCCGGCAGCCCATGGCCATGTTTTTTTCTATGACCTTTGTACCTTTTCTGTTGTCATAATCATCTACACCGAGTGTACAAAACATTAAGAACATCTGTGCTTTCCATGACCTAGACTGACCAGGTAAATCCAGGTGAAACTTATGGTCCCTTATTGATGTCACTTGTTAAATCCACTTCAATCAGTGTAGATGAATGGGAGTGTAGGGTAGGGGAGGAGGATTTTTAAGCCTTGAGACAATTGAGACCTGGATTGTGTATGTGCCATTCAGAGGGTGAATGGGCAAGACAACAGATTTAAGTGCCTTTGAACAGGGTATGGTAGTAGGTGCCAGGCTCGCCGGTTGTGTCAAGAACTGCAACGCTACTGGGTTTTTCATGCTCAACAGTTTACCGTGTGTATTAAGAATAGTCCACCACCCAAAGGACATCCAGCCAACTTGACACAACTATGGGAAGCATTGGAGTCAACATGGGCCAGCATCCCTGTGGAATGCTTTCTACACCTAGAGTCCATACCCTGACGAATTGAGGCTGTTCTGGCGGCAAAAGGGGGGTGTGGGGGTCCTTAATGTTTTGTACACTCAGTGTATATTGAGCATTTGGCTGGCTAGTGGGCAACGGCCGGCCCCACTCCCAAAATGGGTCGGCCCGGTTTTCTGATTGGCTGAGCTGAGGTGGCGCAAATTCACATTACAATTTAAATGAGCATCATCAAAGAGTGTGAGAACCGCTCTGACTCTCTGCCAGTCATTCAGTCAAAACAGAAACAGAGACCAAAAAAGGATTGATGTGTGAAATGAACCTACTTATTTGCAAAAAGTTCTGGCTCTGCTGGTCCATGTACTTTGTCTGTGAGACATGACAGATCAGCTGCTGTGGTGCAGTCGAGGTAGGAAGAAAACAGACGGACACACTCACTAACGCACACTGATAGGCCTAATATTTTTGGTTGTATGGTGTATGAAATATAGGCTAATTAGGGAAGGGGGATTCGGGGGAACATTTACACACTAGGCTACTTGCCCTTATAGCCTAACAAGTAGTGAGATTGGCTTTTATAACACATACAGTAGGTAAGGCAATAGCCATCTACTAGACATTTATACAGTGCTTTTTACTAAACACAAATATTTTTTACTTAACACATGTATTACAATAATAGTCATTTCGGGGACTGTCTGTTTCATTGTTTGATCAATGTTAAATCAATGTTAAACCACTAACATTGAGTGGCTACTGCCAACACAACTTCTGAATCTCAGTCTCTTCAGGGTCTCTTCAGGGTTTATGAGCTGTAGTAACAAGTGACCTTGGTGTGGGATAACATTACATAACCACTAAACTGAAGGCTGGAAAGTCCCGCCTATCTCCCGCTTATTTCATTCGCTGAAAGGTCCGTCACTTCTTGGCAGAAAGATATGCATACACGCGCAGAACTGTCAAACTAGTCAAAGCTGGAAATCCATTCACATAAACTAGTCCCGGCTTCATTCTTTGACAAACACAGAAGGTTGTACACTAAATTCAATAGAAGAAAACAGAGAGAGTGAAGGAGAGAGAGACTGACTGTTCCTTAATGTAGCCAATTATACAGTCAAACCATTAAGGAACTGTCTGTCTCTCTTTCTCCTTCTCTCTCTCTGTTTTCTTCTATTGAATTATGTAGCCTAATATTTAAACACTAAGTGGGCAGGAGGGAACACTTGACATGCACTAATTTGAAATATGTAGTTAGGCTGTTCTAAGGTATTATATTACCTCAATGGTCATCTACGAGGCATTTATTCAGTGATTTTGTTCTTTGTCAAATATATGTGTGTTATGGTTTTCTTCCTTCGAAAGAGAGTCGGACCAAAATGCAGCGTGGTAATTTAGATACATGTTTATTTTTTATTTATTTTTATTTCACCTTTATTTAACCAGGTAGGCCAGTTGAGAACAAGTTCTCATTTGCAACTGCGACCTGGCCAAGATAAAGCATAGCAGTGTGAGCAGACAACACAGAGTTACACATGGAATAAACAATTAACAAGTCAATGACACAGTAGAAAACAAAGGGTGGAGTCTATATACAATGTGTGCAAAAGGCATGAGGAGGTAGGCGAATAATTACAATTTTGCAGATTAACACTGGAGTGATAAATGATCAGATGGTCATGTACAGGTAGAGATATTGGTGTGCAAAAGAGCAAGTAAATAAATAAAAACAGTATGGGGATGAGGTAGGTGAAAATGGGTGGGCTATTTACCAATAGACTATGTACAGCAGCAGCGATCGGTTAGCTGCTCAGATAGCTGACGTTTGAAGTTGGTGAGGGAGATAAAAGTCTCCAACTTCAGTGATTTTGCAATTCGTTCCAGTCACAGGCAGCAGAGTACTGGAACGAAAGGCGGCCAAATGAGGTGTTGGCTTTAGGGATGATCAGTGAGATACACCTGCTGGAGCGCGTGCTACGGATGGGTGTTGCCATCGTGACCAGTGAACTGAGATAAGGCGGAGCTTTACCTAGCATGGACTTGTAGATGACCTGGAGCCAGTGGGTCTGGCGACGAATATGTAACGAGGGCCAGCCGACCAGAGCATACAGGTCGCAGTGGTGGGTGGTATAAGGTGCTTTAGTGACAAAACGGATGGCACTGTGATAGACTGCATCCAGTTTGCTGAGTAGAGTGTTGGAAGCCATTTTGTAGATGACATCGCCGAAGTCGAGGATCGGAAGGATAGTCAGTTTTACTAGGGTAAGCTTGGCGGCGTGAGTGAAGGAGGCTTTGTTGCGGAATAGAAAGCCGACTCTTGATTTGATTTTCGATTGGAGATGTTTGATATGAGTCTGGAAGGAGAGTTTGCAGTCTAGCCAGACACCTAGGTACTTATAGATGTCCACATATTCAAGGTCGGAGCCATCCAGGGTGGTGATGCTAGTCGGGCATGCGGGTGCAGGCAGCGATCGGTTGAAAAGCATGCATTTGGTTTTACTAGCGTTTAAGAGCAGTTGGAGGCCACGGAAGGAGTGTTGTATGGCATTGAAGCTTGTTTGGAGGTTAGATAGCACAGTGTCCAATGACGGGCCGAAAGTATATAGAATGGTGTCGTCTGCGTAGAGGTGGATCAGGGAATCGCCCGCAGCAAGAGCAACGTCATTGATATATACAGAGAAAAGAGTCGGCCCGAGAATTGAACCCTGTGGCACCCCCATAGAGACTGCCAGAGGACCGGACAGCATGCCCTCCGATTTGACACACTGAACTCTGTCTGCAAAGTAATTGGTGAACCAGGCAAGGCAGTCATCCGAAAAACCGAGGCTACTGAGTCTGCCGATAAGAATATGGTGATTGACAGAGTCGAAAGCCTTGGCAAGGTCAATGAAGACGGCTGCACAGTACTGTCTTTTATCGATGGCGGTTATGATATCGTTTAGTACCTTGAGTGTTGCTGAGGTGCACCCGTGACCGGCTCGGAAACCAGATTGCACAGCGGAGAAGGTACGGTGGGATTCGAGATGGTCAGTGACCTGTTTGTTGACTTGGCTTTCGAAGACCTTAGATAGGCAGGGCAGGATGGATATAGGTCTGTAACAGTTTGGGTCCAGGGTGTCTCCCCCTTTGAAGAGGGGGATGACTGCGGCAGCTTTCAATCCTTGGGGATCTCAGACGATATGAAAGAGAGGTTGAACAGGCTGGTAATAGGGGTTGCGACAATGGCGGCGGATAGTTTCAGAAATAGAGGGTCCAGATTGTCAAGCCCAGCTGATTTGTACGGGTCCAGGTTTTGCAGCTCTTTCAGAACATCTGCTATCTGGATTTGGGTAAAGGAGAACCTGGAGAGGCTTGGGCGAGGAGCTGCCGGGGGGGCAGAGCTGTTGGCCGAGGTTGGAGTAGCCAGGCGGAAGGCATGGCCAGCCGTTGAGAAATGCTTATTGAAGTTTTCGATAATCATGGATTTATCGGTGGTGACCGTGTTACCTAGCCTCAGTGCAGTGGGCAGCTGGGAGGAGGTGCTCTTGTTCTCCATGGACTTCACAGTGTCCCAGAACTTTTTGGAGTTGGAGCTACAGGATGCAAACTTCTGCCTGAAGAAGCTGGCCTTAGCTTTCCTGACTGACTGCGTGTATTGGTTCCGGACTTCCCTGAACAGTTGCATATCCCGGGGACTATTCGATGCTATTGCAGTCCGCCACAGGATGTTTTTGTGCTGGTCGAGGGCAGTCAGGTCTGGGGTGAACCAAGGACTGTATCTGTTCTTAGTTCTGCATTTTTTGAACGGAGCATGCTTATCTAAAATGGTAAGGAAGTTACTTTTAAAGAATGACCAGGCATCCTCAACTGACGGGATTAGGTCAATGTCCTTCCAGGATACCCGGGCCAGGTCGATTAGAAAGGCCTGCTCACAGAAGTGTTTTAGGGAGCGTTTGACAGTGATGAGGGGTGGTCGTTTGACTGCGGCTCCGTAGCGGATACAGGCAATGAGGCAGTGATCGCTGAGATCCTGGTTGAAGACAGCGGAGGTGTATTTGGAGGGCCAGTTGGTCAGGATGACGTCTATGAGGGTGCCCTTGTTTACAGAGTTAGGGTTGTACCTGGTGGGTTCCTTGATGATTTGTGTGAGATTGAGGGCATCTAGCTTAGATTGTAGGACTGGCGGGGTGTTAAGCATATCCCAGTTTAGGTCACCTAACAGAACAAACTCTGAGGCTAGATGGGGGCGATCAATTCACAAATGGTGTCCAGGGCACAGCTGGGAGCTGAGGGGGTCGGTAGCAGGCGGCAACAGTGAGAGACTTATTTCTGGAGAGAGTAATTTTCAAAATTAGTAGTTCGAACTGTTTGGGTATGGACCTGGAAAGTATGACATTACTTTGCAGGCTATCTCTGCAGTAGACTGCAACTCCTCCCCCTTTAGCAGTTCTATCTTGACGGAAGATGTTATAGTTGGGTATGGAAATCTCTGAATTTTTGGTGGCCTTCCTGAGCCAGGATTCAGACACAGCAAGGACATCAGGGTTAGCAGAGTGGCTTCTGATGTTGACATGCATGAAACAAAGGCTTTTTCGATCACAGAAGTCAACAAATGAGGGTGCCTGGGGACATGCAGGGCCTGGGTTTACCTCCACATCACCCGCGGAACAGAGAAGGAGTAGTATGAGGGTGCGGCTAAAGGCTATCAAGACTGGTCGCCTAGAGCGTTGGGGACAGAGAATAAGAGGAGCAGGTTTCTGGGCATGGTAGAATATATTCAGGGCATAGTGCGCAGACAGGGGTATGGTGGGGTGAGGGTACAGCGGGGGTAAGCCCAGGCACTGGGTGATGATGAGAGAGGTTGTGTCTCTGGACATGCTGGTTGTAATGGGTGAGGTCACCGCATGTGTGGGAGGTGGGACAAAGGAGTTATCAGGGGTATGAAGAGTAGAACTAGGGCTCCATTGTGAACTAGAACAATGATAACTAACCTGAGCAACAGTATACAAGGCATATTGACATTTGAGAGAGACATACAGCGAGGCATACAGTAATCACAGGTGTTGAATTGGGAAAGCTAGCTTAAACAGTAGGTGAGACAACAGCTAATCAGCTAGCACAACAACAGCAGGTAAAATGGCGTTGACTAGGCAACGGGGCCGACAGATAAAACATAAACAAGCAGAATGGAGTACCGTGATTAATGGACAGTCCAGAGTGCATCAGCTATGTAGCCAAGAGATCAGTGTCCAGGGGGCAGCGGTGGATGGGGCAGGGAAGCTGGACTGGCGAGTGTTATCCAGGTTGAAAAAAAAGTTAACAATGACTAAATAGCTTGTAGCTAGTTAGCTGGTTAGCTTCTGGAGGTTCTTGAGTGTGTTCTAAAAATTAAAAATAATAGCGATTCCGTATCACATTGGGTGAGGCAGGTTTCCGGAAAGGTATAACTGATTAAAAATCAAGAAGAGATAGAAAGTAAATATGGGTCCGGTGAGTGTTTGGGACGCGGCGATTCAGACGGTTAGCAGGCCTGTGCTAACAAGCTAACAGTTCGTAGGCCCGGGCTAGACAAGCTAGCAGTTAGCAGGCCTGTGCTAACAAGCTAACAGTTCGTAGGCCCGGGCTAAACAAGGTAGCAGTTAGCGGACCGGGGCTAGACAAGCTAGCAGTTAGCAGGCCGAGTTTAGCAAGCAGGGAGATAGCGAGGGCTAGAGAGTTGGCCTTTAGGGGACGTCGCGATGGGGTGAGTCTGTTTATTCCTCTTCATGCGGTGACATCGATAGACCGGTCGTGGGCCCGGGTATTGTAGCCCAGGAGTATGCTACGGTGGTGGTACAGGTGCGCTGGCCGGGCTAGCTTCACGCTAAGTGGGTGGAAGCGCTAGCCAGGAGTAATCATCCGGGGTTGCGGTTTAGCTAGATAGCTAGTTGTGAAGATCCAGCTGAAATGTTCCGTTTGCGGTGGGAATCCAGGGATGAGTCCGGGGATGAAAAAATAAATAGGTCCGTTATGCTCTGGTTAGAGTCGCGTTGTTCGAGCTGGCGAGAGCTTTCCGAGCTAAAGGTTAGTTAGCTGATGACCGGTTTGCTGAAGACTGCATAGCTGGTAGTTAGCCGGCTAGCTTCAGTTGAGGGGTTCCGGTTCCGAAGTAAATATAAATACTTTAGGAAAAATAGCTACATTGGGTGAGGCGGGTTGCAGGAGAGTATTTGGAAGCTTAGGTTTAGCAAAATGTTTTTGAAGAAAAATATGTAAAAAACGAAAAATAGACGATATATACAGGGACACGACGAGACAGGACGACTTACTGCTACGCCATCTTGGTCCCTCACCTTAGTCCCTCATCTTGGTCCCTTAATAAACGAAGAAACACGAATATACAAAAACAAGAAACGGAACGTGAAAACCTATACAGCCTATCTGGTGACAATAAACACAGAGACAGGAACAATCACCCACGAAACACTCAAAGAATATGGCTGCCTAAATATGGTTCCCAATCAGAGACAACGAGAATCACCTGCCTCTGATTGAGAACCGCCTCAGGCAACCATAGACTTTGCTAGAACACCCCACTAAACCACAATCCCAAAACCTATGAAAAACCCCAATACACAAACACACCACAAAATAAATCCATGTCACACCCTGGCCTGACCAAATAAATAAAGAAAACACAAAATACTAAGACCAGGGCGTGACAATGTGTTTATTCTTTTACAACTAGGATGGGTAACACTTTAAGAATCCATAATAAACCATAAGGCATTTATAAATTGTATGTTCACCATTTAGTAATCATTACTCTCACATTAATAAACCATTTACTAATCATCCGTAAGGTCTTTTTTGCAGTCCCTAATCTAAAGTGAGTGCTATTTATATTTTATAAATACTTTATAAATGCTTTGAGTGACCAGTGTAATTTCTCACAGAAGCAAACACAGGATGTTTAAGGAAATATGAGTGTGAATAACTAGCTTACTAACATTTGCAAATGTGGGAGTAATGATTAATAAATGGTGAGCAAACGGTTTGTAATATATAATACTGAGCCAAAATATCAATCAACTGGCAGGTAGGGGGTTGCTAGGCCCAGCACAGGCAGTGTGGTCCCCTGGTCTTCTGGTCCCAGTGATGATAGGCACAGCAGCACAGACAGCTGCTGCTGCTGCAGCCGTCAAGTATAGTGGACGTATGGAAACAACAGAGACTGAGTGAGAGACACACACACACATATGTAATAATAATTAACCGTTAGGATGGGGGGGGGGGACATGTATGATAGCCAGGCACTTCTATTTGCAATATAAGTAGTTAGGCTTTCATAAGGTATTATGAGCCAATGATCATCTTTTAGGCATTTATCGAGTCATCTTTCTTCATTCACAACTAGGATGTTGCTGGACCAAGCAGAGGTAAAGTGATCTGTGGGAATGGATGCTAGGCTTAGCAGAGACAGCTCAGAGGTGAGTGTAGTAGATTTGATGTACTGCCAGTTCCTCAATATGTTGGCTCTATATATAATAGCAATTAACACTTAGAAGTGACAGACAGTGACTGACACAGAGTACCAACAGATGAGAACAAGGAAAAGTAGACAGACAGACACAGTGAGACAGACAGACACAGTGACAGACAGACACAGGTGACAGACACCGCGCACAGTGTGGCTGAAATGCCAGGGTTGAATTTTTATCCCAGTCTGCCCTGGCAGAGGGCAGTTCAAATATTTACCCCCAGGATAATATTTCTTTCAAGGTCTTAACCTGCCGCTCCCCCAAGACATTAATGAGTTTGTTTTCCTAATATCTACCAAAGTTTGCTTTCACGGCCGTTTAAATTAAGTGCCTCAAATTAGGGCACACATTTTCATTTGCCTTATCCTGACAAATGAATTAGCTGTGCGCAGTAATGCTGGGAGGAAACGTGTGGTGCCCTCTCAGACGTACACCAGCCAGGCTGCATTACTGTAGCTTTACAGTTCATTAACGAGAGCCCTATTACCCACACTCACTCTCTCACTCCATCTGATGCTGCTACACGGAAATAAAGACAATTACAAGCCTGAACAAAATGTTGTTGAACTTGCAGAGGGAAACTCATTCAAATGAAGAGATGTATTTGCTGTTGTTGGCCTGCTTAGACTAATATCATCAGTTAGGCTTGGTTGCATTTTCCAGCACAGAAACAACTGGGTATGTGACTGTTTATTAACTAATGTCCAGCGTCAGGAGAGAGTGAAACGGTCCATTATAACAGGTGAAGTTGTGTGTTTGTTTCTAGAGAATTAAGGTAGATAGTGAAGTCTAGTACAAGGAGGCTTCCTTCACAGTGACTAAGTGGGATTCTCCCAGTCATCCTTACCTAATGAGGCGCGGAAAAATGCTAATCTGGAGCTTAAAATAACCTTTAATTTGCAGACATTGACGAGCGTTCACATCATCACAAACTGGATAATCTCACCCCACAGACATTCTAAATGTGTTGACACGGCAGAGCCTTCATCTACCTACCTGCGGGGCTTTGATTTAAAGATTACTTTGTGCTGGGCGATATCAAAGTCAACAGTTTGAGTCCGTATGGAACAGAAACACACTTCCTGCTTGGAGAAGTTGAATCAGACAGACAACTCTGTTGGAGAGGTTTCTTTTACACATATGCTATACTGTAGCACGAATGAGAGGCCTTTCTCTAGATACTTTATTCAGTGCATTGTTTTGAGCAGTAAATATTCTGCTTGTATGCGGGCTGCTAGGCTCTGCTTGTGGTGCTATGGTGATGTATGAATTTGGGTGCATGTTGGCTGTAAAGCAGTCTTCTGTCAGTCTCCAAAGCATTGAACAGACAAGCTGCAGCCCACAACTACCAGGCAGGCTTTGCCTTCCGACAAAAATGCATTAAATCACAATTTCCCATCAAAACATTGGTCAGAGTAAAGAGAGTGGTACTAAAGCAATGCTATCAAATTAAGCATAACTATCCTGTCACATTAATTGGGGGTAGACGAGGCCATATTGAGGGCTTTATTATTTGGGCACAACACTGAGGCCGCCAATACTGCTCTAACCAGCGTGGACAAACGGGCCACTAAGGTATGGAGGTGCCAGGCAGCCTCAGGGCAGGGGTGAGTGGTCACAGAGGGCATCATCTAGTCTAGACTCACCTGACTGGAAGATCCGAGCTGCATCCTGCATGGCTGCAGAGACCAGGGCAAAGTGCCTGTAAAGCGGGTAACAACACCCTCCTCCCGCCAGGCCACCAGGACCTTCTGCAATGAGCTGTACGTCTGAAATAAAACAAACAAAAAAGACATGCTGCATTTTCATCATGGCCAGTCACTAGACATTCAAAAAGGGACTTCATCTTAAAAAGTTTGGCTCAGCAGCCTCTTGCTTTCCTCTTCCTCCCTCCAGCACTAAGCAGGCTTGCCCACTCCTAATTGCAGTCTTTGGTAAACTAACGACTTCCCTTTTATAGAGGGGGAAATAGGCAAGGAACTCTTAAACACCTTCTGCAGCCGCAGCCTTTAATTGTTGGTGGTCCTTAATCACTTTTTCAGCTCAAGGCTTTTTCTGAATCGGTGGACAAAAGAGCTCAGAGAGAACCCTCTGCTTTCCTTTTTTATTCATCCTCTCTGGCTTGTTAAGACTGCGCTCAGAGAGAGAGAGACTGTCTCCTTGCATGTCATCAGGGCTCATCCCCTCTCCCTTGGGGCTGTTTAGCAGCCTGGCTGTAAATAAGACTCAGCTGCACACCAACCACCAACCCTGTATGAATGGTTACGAGGCTTGTTAACAGCTTCGCCTACCCTGTCTGAATGGTTAGGAGGTTGGTTAACCCTTTACGCTCGTAGGAATTGGCCTATATGGACAGGGATAAACTGAAATGTTTCTTACAGAAGAAATATGAAATGCATAACCATGGTAGCAATCGAAAGAGAACAGTTTGGAGCTAATGGGGAAATTGTGAGGACACAGCAGTTCACCTGCCACAGATTGAATCCAAAAGATAACACTTGATATTATGTGCACTTTACATTTATTGTAATTTGCCGTATTTGTTGATAACAAAATCTGAAAATACTCTGGATACATTCAGTAACATGATAAGACTATTCCTGAAGAATGTGGAGTAGGTGCAACATAAGATAACAAAAATTACAACGTTTAAGTGAGAGGTCTAACTGGTGTCTACAAGTGGCCACACACCTCTTCAAAGTGTGCACAGTTCCTAAGCAATTCCAATGTACTTTGATGACTCAAAGAAATCTTCAACTATAGAGTACTTTTTTGAGCTCTCCTAGCTGTGCCGTTGAGGAACTAGAACAAGCACACTTTTAGTTGCTTAGTTTGGAACACAACCCTGCATCCCCGCCATCACACGATTACTGTTGTTGTTTACACAATCCAAAAACGGTCCATTATAAATCGCAATCTGGGTCAGTCAAGTGGGCATGATTTTAAAGCTTGTTCTATTGCCAGCATGACTAGCTAAGTAATAAAATATGATTTTACAGTGTTAAGCTTTCACAAGGTAATTCAGAGAAACAGATAGTAATTTTGTTGAGCATAGAAAAGAGTCTTGAAGTTGATGGAAATAGGTCAATGGTCTGCAATCTTTTCCATTTGGAGTGTCAAGTTATCGTACAAATTCTACTGATCTGCGTGCCAGTTGTTATTTTCATATGCACATTTTCGTGGAACAGATTAATTTCATGTATAATAAAGTCATCATATCTACAAAATCAATGTCATGTTGTTAATCAAAATTCTATCTAAATGAAAATGTTACAAATCTAAAAGTAACTTCTATTGCCTTTGGCAAAATGTAAAAATAGCCTACATAGCGGCAACAAATAAAAACCTTGCAACCCGCCAGTAGAAAATACATTCCATGTATTAACACATCACTTCTGTTCTGACAGGTGCATGATATTGATTAAAATAAATATCATATAAATCACATAGGCTACGCATGGCCTGTCTGCAAAGAACTTGAAACATTGTATCAACTATTGACTTAGTCTGGATGAAGCTTGTGCTAGCAAACTTGCAACATTGTCTAAATGGGGTGGCAGGGTAGCCTAGTGGTTAGAGCATTGGACTAGTAACCGAAAGGTTGCAAGCTCAAATCCCCGAGCTGACAAGGTACAAATCTGTCGTTCTGCCCCTGAACAGGCAGTTAACCCACTGTTCCTAAGCCGTCATTGAAAATAAGAATATGTTCTTAACGGACTTGCCTAGTAAAATAAAAAAATATTCTGGGCCCTCAGAGTTTCCTGTGCCAGTGAGCTCCTGACAGACAGACACAGCTGTAAGCTATTTGCACAAGGGATAAGTAATCAGATAGGCCTTTTTTATGACGATTCCACCGGATCAGAGCATGACCTTTCCCCTTCCCTGCTTAGTGGACTATTGTCATTTTCAATGGATGTAAAAACAGATTTAGTTTACTTGCTGTTTGAGGTGAACGCAAAACTACTTTCAGAGGTTACACAGTGATGGAGCGTTAAGACAATCAGAAAAGTACCAGATCCACAGATGGCCACATTTATAAGCCTACATTTGCGCAGGAGCGCTCTAAACAAACGATAATGAATAAATTGACAACTCCTAAACGGAATGAAATTAACCAAAACTTCTCACAAGTACAGGCTAGGTTGTGCGCTCTGCAAAACGTGTTCACTCGTACAACGAGAACAGTAAGACTGTAATAATAATAATATATTGAATGCATTAACAGAAATCACCGTAACCAAACAAACATTGTAGATGATAAATTATGGTAATTGACGATAAATGTCCTTACTACTGGTGATACTGGTGTGCCATCTTCACGGTCTCCGCAATGGATTAGTCTACTCAGACAGGCATGAATTAGATGTGTCTCATGTGCCATAACCTTTTTTAAAATTATATATTTGCCACTACTGGATCAAAAACTCTTGGTCGACCAACAGCCTAACAACCAACCAAACAATCAACCAGTCGACTAAATGGGGTCAGGCCTAAAACAGTTACTAGAGGGTACAAGATACACTGAGTATACAAAACATTAAGAACACCTGCTCTTTTCAGGTGATAGCTTTCACCTGATTCACCTGGGTCAGTCTATGATTCCTTATTGATGTAACTTGTTAAATTCACTTCAAATCAGTGTAATTGAAGGGGGGGGGGAAAGGTTAAATAATTATAAATATTTTTAAGCCTTGAGACAATGGAGACATTGTGATTTTGTGTCATTCAGAGTGTGAATGGGCAAGACAAAAGTTTTAAGTGTCTTTGAACAAGGTATGGTAGTAGGTGCCAGGCGCACTGGTTTGTGTCAAGAACAGCAACGCTGTTGGGTTTTTCATGCTCAACAGTTTCCCATGTGTATCAAGAACGGTCCACTACCCAAAGGACATCCAGCCAACACAATTGTGGGAAGCATTGGTGTCAACATGAACCAGTACCCTCTTGAACACTTGACACCTTGTAGAGACCATTCCTCAACGAATTCTGGCTGTTCTGAGGTCAAAAGGGAGTTCAACTCAATATTAGGGAAGGTGTTCCTAATGTTTGCTATACTCAGTTTATGTTTTGAACTGGCTACCTAGTTAGTCTGTTCTCGATCATATTTTACAGGCTAAGCATATCTGCTGCTGCAATGTCTGACTGTCTCTCCTTGAGCAACAGCTGTCTCGCACACATGCAGGTGATGCGCGCAAACACAGACGTGCTAAAGTGTCATTCCAATCCTGGCTGATATGTAGATTTGTATTTGATTGATCAAATATTTAAAAACTGTGCCTAAAGAAATTACATGAACAGAAATTATTACATTAATTTCCATTACTTTTCAGACTATATCATTTCCAAAAACTTTTCCAGGCCTGGAAAACACAAATGTTAAAATTCCATTACTTTTCCAGGACTTTCATAACTGTAAAAACCCTACAGGAGGGGTTGTGGCAACTTCTTGTCGTGCGATACTCAATTTCAGAATGGCTGTCAGTCAAAACCCATACAACGCTGTGAAGCACAGAGCCAGAGCTATGAGTGTAAAGGGTTAACAGCTCCACCAACCCTGTCTGTCTGGTTAAGAGGCTGGTTAACAGCTAGCAGATGGAGGGAGGGGGGAAAGAGAGAAGGGTGAGAGTTAGACAGGGGAAGGGAGGACGAGAATAAAAGGGAAAGACAAAAAAGGGAAACAGTGAAAGATTGAGAGAAATGGAGAAAAGAGAGATATAGAAAGGGAGGGGATAGTTAAATACAGAGAAACGGGAAGAGAGAGAGAGCGATACTAAGGGAGGGGATACTTAAATAGAGAGACGGGAAAAGAGACTTGGTAAAGTAGAGGAATAGAGAGAGAGAATGAGGATGAGAGAGTGAGTGAGTGACAGAGCGGCTGAGAGACAGAGTGGATGAGCGACAGAGCGGATGAGAAATGGGGTCCCGTCAGTCTCTCCCAGGCAGACAGCTCTACTGACGAGGGCTTTCAGGCAGCTGCAGGATGTCATTAGATTACCACTTCCTCCATTATCACCATTATGGCCAAACTGCTATCTCTCAGGCGTCCGATTACCAGCCCTCACTGTCAGGTTCACAGGGAAAGGTTTAAGATGAGCCGCACACTCTCGTCCTTCTTCGTCCTCTGGTGCCTTCACACAAACACCATCGATCAGGGAGCAGACAGCCACCTCGCACCCCATTCGTCTGTTTTCCAGTTGGGAAAAAACACCTGGGCTTGTTCACAGCCCCGGGGCACACCCTAATACTCCCTCTGTACCTACACACTGATGCACGCAAGCCACACATGCACACAGGTCTAAGAGGAACCAATCTGTCGTCATAGCTTTAACCTGGCCGCCTCTTCTTCTCCTAAAACAATGCTATCAGTGTACCAGTAGGAGATGACAATCAGTGGATATATACAGTGCCTTCGGAAAGTACTCAGACCCCTTGACTTATTTCACATTTTGTTACGTTATAGCCTTATTCTAAAATGGATTAAAAAAAAAAAAATTCAGCAATCCACACACAATGCCAACCCGAAAACAGGTTTTTAGACATTTTAGCAAATGTATCAACAACAAAAAACACTGATATACCTTATTTACATAATTCTTCAGGCTAGGGTCTATTTTTCTCCACTTCCTGTCTGACTGACGTGCCCAAAGTAAACTGACTGTTACTCAGGCCCAGAAGCCAGGATATTCATATAATTGGTACCATTGGATAGAAAACACTTTGAAGTTTGTAGAAATGTTAAAACAATGTATGAGACTATAACACAATTGATATGGTAGGAGAAAATCCAAAGAAAAACTAACCGTGCCCATGCTCTTACAATGGAAAGCTATGGGGCATTTGCAATTCCAGCTCCCAGATTGCAATTCCTACGGCTTCCACCTGATGTCAACAGTCTTTGTTCAAGGTTTCAGGATTGTTTCTTCCCAAACGAGGAAGAAGTTTTAGTACTGGGAGTCAGAGTTGGAAAGCAGTCTGTGCATGCGCGACGAAGAGGACACACACATGCTAATTTTACTTTCCTATTGAACAAACTTATTTCCGTATTAAATATTATAGTTTAATTACATTTGAGGGTACCTGAGGATTAGATAGAAACGTATTTTAAGAAAGTTTAACGGTAGCTTTTTTGGATTCCTTTCTCTGCACGTTGAACGAGTGGATTACTCAAATCGATGGCACCAACTAAAGTCTTTTTGGGATATAAAGAAGGATTTTATCTAACAAAACGACCATGCATGTTGTCGCTGGATTGCAAATCAGAGGAAGACTTTCAAAAAGTAAGTGAATATTTAATCGCTATTTGTGATTTTATGAAGCCTGTGCTGGTTGAAAAATATTTTGATGTGGGGCGCCATCAAACAATCGCATGGCATGCTTTCGCTGTAAAGCCTATTGTAAATCGGACAATGCAGTTAGATTAACAAAAATTTAAGCTTCTTAAGACACTTGTATGTACCTAGATGTTTAATATCCATAATTTTTATGATTATTTATTTGAATTTCGCACCCTCCAATTTCACCAGAAGTTGTCTCAGACCCTTTTCTATGAGACTTGAAATTGAGCTCAGGTGCATCCTGTTTCCATTGATCATCCTTGAGATGTTTCTACAACTTGATTGGGGTGCACCTATTGTAAATTCAATTGATTGGATATGATTTGGAAAAGGCGCACACACACCTGTCTATATAAGGTCCAACAGTTAACAGTCCATGTCAGAGCAAAAAACAAGCCATGAGGTCGAAGGATTTGTCCGTAGAGCTCCAAGGCAGGATTGTGTCGAAGCACAGATCTGGGAAAGGGTACCAAAACATTTCTGCAGCATTTAAGGTCCCCAAGAACACAATGGCCTACATCATTCTTAAATGGAAGAAGTTTGGAACCACCAAGACTCTTCCTAGAGCTGGCGGCCGGCCAAACTGAGCAATCGGGGAGAAAGGCATTGGTCAGGGAGGTGAGCAAGAACCCGATGGTCACTCTGACAGAGCTCCAGAGCTCCTCTGTGGAGATGGGAGAACCTTCCAGAAGGACAACCATCTCTGCAGCACTCCACCAATCAGGTCTTTAGAGTGGCCAGATGGAAGACACTCCTTAGTAAAAGGCACATGACAGCCCACTTGGAGTTTGCCAAAAGGCACCTAAAGACTCTCAGACCATGAGAAACAAGATTCTCTGGTCTGATGAAACCAAGATTGAACTCTTTGGCCTGAATGCCAAGCATCACATCTGGAGGCAACCTGGCACCATCCCTAAGCTGAAGCATGGTGGTGGCAGCATCATGCTGTGGGGATGTTTTTCAGTGGCAGGGACTGGGAGACTAGTCAGGATCGAGGCAAAGATGAACGGAGCAAAGTACAGAGAGATCCTTGATGAAAACCTGCTCCAGAGCGCTCAGGACCTCAGACTGGAGCAAAGATTCACATTCAAACAGGACAACGACCCTAAGTACATAGCCAAGACAATGCAGGTGTGGCTTTGGGACAAGTCTCTGAATGTCCCTTTGCAGAGTTCATTCTTCCAAGGTAATGTACAGAACAGAGGCGTTTATCCCACTTATACCACAGTTGCCAAAGAAAACCATATGAAATCACAAATTTACAGGTAGAAATACTTTGTTGTTTGTTGATATTTTCATTTTTATAAGCAAATTCATACTTTCTCATCTTTCGGTTGCTAGAGACACAACCCAGTCGTTCGTTCGATTATGTCTCTGCAAAAACAAATCAATGCTAGTTAACTAAGTTTTTCCTTGTTGGACCTGCGTTTACAATGTATCCAATTTCAGTTTGTGCAGTTGTTGGTTTAGCTTTCTGTAACTTTGTAGCAGGTACGGTCTGCATGTGTAGGCGCATATTATTGCAAGGTGTCCTGATATCTTTTCCAACTGTCCCATTATCTGGTTTTAATGTCCATTCTAGAATGCCCTTATAGCCAATCAGAAACAAGTATTAAACAATGCTGTGGTATAATCAATGATAATTACAGACTGCCCCCCTAATACTTACATCAAGCAAGCAGAGTGCCACTGAGTTTTCCAATGGTCCACGGTGATTCAACACCTTGAGAGATCAGAGGTCAATATCTACACAGAGACTTCAGAGAATCAAGGTGTCAAACACACAACATGGGTCTACAACATGCGAGGACGCTATGATACCAAGAACACACTCTCACACACTCTTAAACAATCAGTCTCCAGTGTCCATTATAGATACTTTATTTTAGATGAACACGATCTCTGGAAAAGTATACTTTGTTGCAGAATCTCTATGGAGTAGCCATAACACCCCAGATGTTAATAGAACGTTCATAGATGACTTCACAGGTAACTGTCTAAAGTATGTGTTCATAGCAGTCCTAAGAATTACAGCTCTGGGTCAGACCCAATCATGTACAGTACCAGTCAAAAGTTTGGACACACCTACTCATTCAAGGGTTTTTCCTTCTTTATTTTTAAAAACTCTTTTCTACATCGTATAATAATAGTGAAGACATCAAAACTATGAAATAACACATATGGAATCATGTTGTAACCAAAAAAGTACTAAACAAATCCAAATATATTTTAGATTCTTCAAAGTAGCCGCCATCATATATTTTGATACATTGAATGTTAATATTGTGAACCTATGTTATACATTTTTTACCTCCTGTTTCCTCCTGCCCCTATATATAGGACCTTCTACCCCCACCTGTGATATGGATGCCTGATGAAGACCTAAGGGACAAAACATTATGTCATGACGTGGCTCTCTTTGGGTATAGCGAGTGCCTTCCCCCGCTCTCCCTCTTACACCCAGGTTCTGTTATCTCAGGTTGTAAATTCCTGGAGGAGACTCTCTTCTTCATGCAGTATAGAGAGAGGGTTCACAGTAGAACTAAGGAACTTTTTCTACCTCACAGAACTTGAGAACTGAACAATATCCATGTTTTGGAGAATGTGTAAACGGTTGGTGGAGAATCCAGCTATGACCGGTCCATTTTGTCTAATGTTTGTGACCTCATGAGAGACAATACAGCCACATTACCATAACTCTGTTTATACAAGAGTCTCTGTTATGAGATTTGCATCTAATTATTGTATAAAATGAATAAGTAAAGATTAAACTATGTGAAATTATGTAATGTCATTTTAAACTGTTTAATGAAAAGAGAATCCAATTCCCTTTCAAATTTAACTAAGTCATTGGCACTCCCCATGGGGCTGCCCTTTTTTGCTGTTCCGAATATAAACCCCACCAGGAGAAGCCCACTGCAGTCCAAGCATACCTCGATTACTGAGTGGGCCAAGGTTTGAGTAGAGACCATGCATTCCTCGGTTGTTGAATTCCTAACCAAACCACGTGGAACATTGGCTACATTGGTGGAAATGGTTAAACTCTGAGACTATCGATACAGACAGAATAAGATCAAATCTTCGATACTAATTACTAGTCTGCAGCTAGAATTTATGTTGACTGAATGCCAAGACCGACAACCGCCGAAACAACTATTCTATAAGAACATTTCTGAATAGGACTGTGAAGTATCCATTCTAACAACGAAAGACTTCATGGGAGAGAGAGAGAAGTTCAGATGAACTTTCCAACAGAAAGACGGACGATTCCAACAGAGATCATGACGACACACTGAGCGTAAATATATATATTGATTGCAATTATTCCTGAATGAGTGAGCGTTCATGTGCAAAGGATTAGCATTTCAATTATTATAATTATCAACCGTGTAGTGTCTTTTGTGCCCTTCTCAGTCCCTTTGTCTACCAAGCGTCATATCGGTTTAGCCCACTAGGGCACATCCCCTATTATTTCCTTGTAATCATATCTACTTTGTTTGTTTGTTTATGCATTTCTGTGATTATTTAGTTAGTAAATAAATGATTAAGACAATTGATGTATGGATGATTCATAGTGAAGGCTGGGTTTGTGCAGATAACCAACCATTCACAACGTTTGGAATGAGACTAACGTGAGGTAAAGAATAATCCATTACTTTGAAGACTAATTGATCAGATATTAAAATATCTGAAAAGTTATATTAGGAAAATTATAACTTTGTAATCTGAAGATTTTCCTTGGTGCCCTGACTTCCTAGTTAATAACATTTACATGATTAGTTTAATCACTTAATAATAATTACAGAGAATTGATTTGATAAAATAACAGTTTTCACTTTAATGATGCCAAATACACGACAGTTATTATAAATAAATATCACCTTGGAGCTTGAGCAGCAGTGTGCAGAATTTTCTGTTTTCCTAACTAGACAATCTCTCATAGTAGACCTTTACTCTCTTACATCTACCTCCATCTGTGCCGCAAAGGACTGTAGTAGGGGTTAGTGACATTAAGACAACATTGAGCTCTCAAGATCCCTACAGAATATTGGTGTAAGCCCATGTTAAAGCTTTGACATGGTGGAGGATGTAGAGATTTGCCACTCAAGTCCAACTGCAATGTGACGATCTCTTGTCGGTCGTTGACTCACATTGTGCTCTACCTCTGTAGTGCGCACTTCGTAGCAGTATGCTAGGATGATGTCCAACAGGCTGAGCCACACCTGGACACAGGCCTTCTTGTCCAGGAAGTAGGAATAGTTGGTGAACTTCCTCAGTTGCTCTTTCTCATCAATCAGTGGAGGACACTGCTGCAAAACAGCAGTCCACATGTACACTCACTGGGTTTTACACAGGCCTAATCATCATGACCTGTTTTACAAATGCATTCATTTGGAAGCCCATGTCCTGTAGTGTGGGAGGAGAACACTACTATGTTGTCAGTTCATTTGGAAAGAATCAAGTCCCTAATGAGTTTCTTCCTCAGTAACTGATCAAGATACCCTTCGACCCAAATTATATTGGTAAAGTTTTATCTGCAACTTTCAGTGCTGAAAACCAAGCTGAAAATCTGCAAGAACAGATTCAAGTCAGCACTTTCTCTGCAGCTTATGGAACAGCTGAAAGCAATCCTTCCATTTGCCTGTTGAGTGGGGTGCATGTGGGGAGGGGGGACAGCCCCTATGCTGAGCCCCTGATGTGAGAGGGGCGCTGGGTGTGTGGGCTAGCGCACAGGCACGCAGAGACCCACACACCGCAGCAGCAGTTTCAAATGATACTCTTGGCTGCACTGGGCTCTTGGCTCCGCTGGGAGCTGGATTCCTGCTGCATTACGTCAGGGCTTAGATCCCTGCAGACGGTACCGGAGTCCCTCGCCAGTGCAGCTGCAGCATCCCAGCCTGGCCAAGCAGAGCACACACACCTCCCCCCACCACACCTCCCCTACCGCCCGGGAGATCAGCCAGGACCCTGGGGAGAAACTCAGTGCCCCACTGGCCCACATCCAGCTGTCTGCCTCAGTGTAGAAAACAAACACTGACCGGGTCCATTTAAATGATCAGGGAAAAGGATAGGGCTGCTGGCAAACAGGTTCCTTTGTCTATTTATTAGAACAGCATTAATACAGTCCAGCATTTATCAAGATGCAATAAAATGCGTATACATGCACATCGTCATTCAGTGATATCTAGCCTAAGAGGGCATCAGCGGCTATAACTCCTGTTTTTTCCCCACATGTAACTGAACTAAAGAGTTACGTATTTAAAACAGGATGAATGTGGGATCTCTGCTGACCATTAAACTGTCAAATCACAAGCTAACTAGGCCTACATAATGCAGCCGCAGCGCTCCATCCATCCAAGAGACATCATATGTCCCATGGGCGTAACAGGTAGTCAGCCTGCCATGCAGGCTCCTCGTGAAGTGCAATGTAAGGTGGTTAGAGCGTTGGACTAGTAATCGGAAGGTTGCAAAAACAAATCCCCGAGCTGACAAGGTAAAAATCTGTTGTTCTGCCCCTGAACAAGGCAGTTAACCCACCGTTCCTAGGCCTTCATTGAAAATAAGAATGTGTTCTTAACTGACTTGCCTAGTTAAATAAAGGTGTAAAAAACGAAAACTTGATATCGGCCCTAATTAATCGGCCATTCCGATTAATCGGTCGACCTCTAAACTCTACATCACTGAGGAGCTTCTGACGTATGACTTTGGTAGTGCAGAATAATGTGGAGCACACAGGGTCCTCAGAAACTTTAATAAAGCTTCTGTCGATTGCCTTATATTCAAACATTATGCCTTGAAATGTAACTGAAAACGCAATTGTTTGAGATTTTCATTTTCTGCAGTGAACCTGCGAGTCAATGCAATGAATATAGTGATGAATCACTAAACCAGCCATAAGAAGTGCTGCAGGTCGAGACAGGGCTGTCATGTCCGATCAGCCCTGGACACTCAGGTCATTTGGACACAGTGGACAGCTGTGGCCTGTCAGTGCTCTGGCCTCGACACAGGGGAGAGAGAGAGGGGGCACACAGGCCCAGGGTGGGGGTTTCAACTTCATTAGCACTAGTGTCTACACCCATCTGTCAGCTGACATATACAGGTAACAGTCTCATTACTCAAATGAGGCCTTCAAAGTATAATGAAAACAGGTGCTTCCACACAGGTGTGGTTCCTGAGTTAATTAAGCAATTAACATCCCATCATGCTTAGTGTCATGTGCAAAAAATTATTTTGGGCATTATTTTGGCTACCATGGCTATGCCCCAATAGGATGACAATGCCTCCATCCACAGGGCAGGAGTGGTCCCTGAATGGTTTGATGAGCATGAAAACAATGTAAACCATATGCCATGGCTGTCTCAGTCACCAGATCTCAACCCAACTGAACACTTTTTGGAGATTCTGGAGCTTCGCCTGAGACAGCGTTTCCCACCACAATCAACAAATGATGGAATTTCTCATGGAAGAATGGTGTCACATTCTTCCAATAGAGTTCCAGACTTGTAGAATCTATGCCAAGGTGCATCGAAGCTGTTCTGGCTCGTTGTGGCCCAACGCCCTATTAAGATACTATGTTGGTGCTTCCTTTATTTTGGCAGTTACCTGTATATCTTTGTCTTAGGGGAGGTGAGGGAGGGAGAAAAAGCTGAAGAAGGTCAACATGTGAAAGCATAAGAATTTAGCCTTCCCACATGACATGTAAGCAAACATTTAAAATCATAAGCATGCTATCAAGATTTTACTGCAAACAGCAACATTTGCTGACCAACACTCTACTCGACAGGCAGGGGAAGGCTGAGTGCTCTATCTCAGAATGCAGAATGAGAAGAGGGAGTCCACAGAGTTGCAGGGAAATGTAATGTTCTTTAGAGGGCTGGATTCCTCCTGCTTGCCTGCCGCTAATGGGCTGTGTATCAGTGCTGAGTAGCATTGACTGATGGCTGTTGGTCATTATGTGATCTCTCCAGAGCTAGGCAGACAGGGATCCTTGCATTCTCAACCCAACGCACCCTGCTGACATAATGCTATCTGTTTTTATCTAAATCCTTTCCCGAGTGTACCGTACGACATCCTGCACTAACATAAGCTGTGGCTACTGGCCATGTGTTTGTTGAGGCGGTGGGAGCAGAGGAATTAGTAGGCTGTTAGTAGAGCTGGATGGCACAACTGAATTGTCTCACAGTGGAGCAGTGAGGCTCCATACACCCTTATCGCCCTCATCTGAGAAAGAAGAGAAAACAAACAAACCTGGGGGCCTAGCCAGCCAGCCAGCCCTGGATCACACCTTTTAAATGACTCATCGATTTCATATGTCATGGGCTGACAGAGAAAGAATAAAGAGAAAGAGGATTTGTGGGGGAGTGAGGCAATGGCGATATATACTATTTGCCAGATTCCCACTCGACCTATGTCACAACTCTCCTTCCCTGGCAATAGATATGAGTCTGGATAGGGGGGTGGCTGGGAAGAAAAGGGCAATTGTGTTGAAATATACATTTTAAGGAAAGGTCTAACAGTTGAGAACTGAAACGAGGATCTATTCTAGACAGAATACATTCTATAAACAAAGGCAACCAAATGAACCAATACAACAGGGAAACATCTCCAAATTACATTTAAAGAACCAACTCTGTAGTCTTAATGTCAACCTCATCATCAATCCAGTGAAATGTTATCACCTACTGCGAAACCACAACCTCACAACTGACAGTACCCAGAAAAACAATTAGGAATACTGAATATACAATGTTTAGGACTAATTACGTATACATTAACATACTTTATCAAGTCAAGTTCCTTCTTTGTTGTCTGTATTTTTACACCACCTGCTGGTGGGAATCTTACTTTGTCTGAGCTGAGCTACAACTATAGGTTACTACATGAATTACAGCATACCACAGATATAAGATCAAATTAATGTAAAGTGTTAGCATCTGATTTGGGGATGAACTATCCCTTTACATGTAGTGCTTTCGAGGAGAGAGAAAGGATGAGCTCACCTGCCTTTCTCTGCAGGATGGAGTCTGGGCTCAGACCAGACCACCACGGGCAGAACTTCAGCTGACCCTGGATCATTTCGTCTTTAAACAGGTCAGCACTACAGAGACAAACAGGTCGGTGTCATGACAGATTATAATGTAATAAAACGTATATAATCCGTGCAGTAGTTAAATGTCATAGAATTACTAAATTATGGGGTACTATTCTTTGGATAACTCACAGGTAGGTAATGGTCATGGCAGAATATGGACGTCTCGGCGTCTAGCCTTTCCCGTCTCCTCTCTGATGCTGTGGTCCTATCTGGGTTTCGGACATCACTCAACTCCTCCTGATTGGACAATCCTCCATCAGATTTTCACATGCTGTACTTGATGTAATGTTTTCCTGCTTATATGACCAGAAAGAACTCCTGGCCTTTCTTATGTGAACTATAACAATCACATTCTAAACCTGCTAGCAGTGATTCCAAAAGAAACCATTCCACTACTAATTTCTAGTCATTGTCTTCAATAATAAAAAAAGTATTCTTTTAAAATATATATAATAATTATTGGCCCATCCACCTCTTCAGAGGACAAAAGTAACTTTGTTTTACATTTTTGTTTTTTTACAGTTATTTTGTTACATATACATTATTCATACAAGCCAATGACCTTACCTGCAGTCCAGTGAACACTCCGGACCTCTGATTCCCAAAGCCATACTTCTGCAGTTTATTCAGTTGCTCCTTCAAGGTCTCCATGTCCACCTGCTGCTCAACCTGCCAGTCAAACCCATCTTCATCATCCTCTTCCTCACCTTTCAGACTCCCACTGCACACCTATGTTATGTAAAGCATCAATGTCTTCGGGAGAAACCAAACCATTCAGCCAAATGGTATTACTAAAATCACCAATGACTAAATCCAGTGGGGTTTTCTGTTCTCAGTCCTTACTCAAGCAAGTTTCATTGGGCTTCATTTAAACAACAATAAGGCTTCCAACCACATACTGCTAAATTAATCTAATCTAACAGTATCATCAACCAGGGCACAGTTTTTAGAAAGTTATCTATCTGGATTTCGCCTATTGCATAAGATTAAATGCATAAAATTAGAATGAATAAAACAGGGGTCTCCATTCAAGTCAATGATTAGTCCATTCTATTCAATCTATTTCTATGCATTTTATCCTATCCGATAGAAAAAATTCAGATAGATACCTTATGAAAAACTGGAGGCAGGATACTCTTCAAGATACCCAGGTCTTCCAACAGAGACTTGGGTGAGCGGGAGCCGTTGGGACCCAGGAGACTGGTCAACATCTGGAGCCCTTCAAAGTGCTCCCCTGCAGTCTCCTTGAGGACGCACAGGGTAAGAAGACCTGAGACATATCACAGAGAGAACATCAGGGAGCAGTTGAAACAAGTGGCACCAATAGATTGTTTAGCTGTTCAAGGTGTATAGATGTAGACAATGTGGAAGCAAATGGGATAGAATTGTCTTTCTCTAAACTGTCCTGAAGCATCAGATAATTTTTGTTAATCAATTAGATATGGCTCCTTACATGTACAGTAAATGTTAATGATAAATGCATGATTGAATCTCTGCAGAACAGACACCTATTCAGTCTAAAGTAGAGGTTTAGTTCTCTAAAAAGAGCAATTAAAAAAAGAGAGACTACACAATCGATAAAATATGTGACCATTCCTTCACGTCTAGCCAAGGAGAACATTTGTAACATTTTAAAGAACTCATAAAACTTTCAACACTGAGTATTTATCTTAAAAATGCTTTATGCTAGTTGGCTAATTGCCATGGCTGTGTGCCCCTAAAGAAGCATCTTAATGATTTCTAATTGCGAGTGCAAACGGGGATACCCATTAGAGAAGGTTTATTAGCAGCAGTTAGTGGCTTATTTAGACAGTTTGTCAAACAGCGCATCGCTGATCGAGGGCCAATGAGGTGTAAAGTGTACAAAAGGCTAACGCTCCACCAACCCAACGTAATTAAGAGATCATTTGAAATGAAACTCATTAAAGAGAGACAGAAGTGTTCCATTACTAACTGATAAAATTGCTTTGCCACTTACACTAGTAACAAATACTTTGAATCAAAGTAGCCTCACGAGCTGGTAAATAAAATAAATACATTAAATACATTAATAAAAAAAAAAGGCCAAGTCTCACTAAGTAGGCATTCATTATTACATCACTGACAGCTCAAATTGCCCTTCACATCTAATAGTACAGCTAGTGATTAAGCCTGGGTGACTGACTGACTTTAGTAATACTTAAAGAGCACCAGAGATCAATCCCACTGACTGCTATCAGCCTCATGACTCCGGGTCCTGCTAGAGTATCTCTGACTAGCTGTAGTACTAACCGCACACTGTGGAGTCTAGTGAGAAAAGAGAACATCCTCCTAATCACCAGTAAAGCAGATCTGATTACTAGGAGGTCAAACACACTGACCGAGATAGGGTCCCATTGCTTTTGAATGATTGTTAGTTTTTCCCCTATATTCAATTAGCAGCTAAATTGTTTCCGATACTCCAAAAAATATAATCATACACACACACACACACACACACACACACACACACACACACACACACACACACACACACACACTGCATTCGGAAAGTATTCAGACTCCTTGATATTTTCCCCTATATTCAATTAGCAGCTAAATTGTTTCCGATACTCCAAAAAATATAATCATATACACACACACACACACACACACACACACACACACTGCATTCGGAAAGTATTCAGACTCCTTGATATTTTCCACATTTTGTTAGGTTACAGCCTTATTCTAAAAAGAAAATCAATTTAATCCTCATCTATACACAATAACCCAAAATAAAAACAGATATACCTTATTTACATAAGTATTCAGACCCTTTGCTCTGAGACTTGAGCTCAGGTGCATCCTGTTTCCATTGATCATCCGTGAGATGTTTCTACAACCTGATTGGAGTCCACCTTGTGGTAAATTCAATTGAATGGACATGATTTGGAAAAGCACACAGCTGTCTGTATAAGGTCCCACAGTTGACAGTGCATGTCAGAGCAAAAACCAAGCAAAGAAGTTTGATGGAATTGTCTGTAGAGCTCTGACACAGGATTGTGTCACGGCACAGATCTGGGGAAGGGTACCAAAACATTTCTGCAGCATTGAAGGTCCCCAAGAACACAGTGGCCTCCATCATTCTTAAATGGAAGACGCTTGGAACCACCAAAACTCTTCCTTGAGCTGGAAGCCCGGCCAAACTGAGCAATCGGAGGAGAAGGGCCTTGGTCAGGGAGGTGACCAAAAAGCCAATGGTCACTCTGACAGAGCTCCAGAGTTCCTCTTTGGTGATAGGAGAAAATTCCAGAGGGACAACCATCTCTGCAGCACTCCACAAATCAAGCCTTTATGGTAGAATGGCCAGACGGGAGCCACTCCTCGGTAAAAGGCACATGACAGCCCGCTTGGAGTTTGCCAAAAGGCACCTAAAGGACTCTCAGAAACCAATATTGAACTCTTTGAACTGAATGCCAAGCATCACATCTGGAGGAAACCGGGCACCATCCCTACGGTGAAGCATGGTGGTGGCAGCATCATGCTGTGGGGATGTTTTTCATTGGCAGGGACTAGGAGACTAGTCAGGATCAAGGCAAAGATGAATGGCGCAAAGTACAGAGAGATCCTTGATGAAAACCTGCTCCAGAGCACTCAGGACCTCAGACTGGGGCGAAGGTTCACCTTCCAACAGGACAACGACCCTAAGCACACAGCCAAGACAGCGCAGGAGTGTCTACGGAACAAGTCTCTCAATGTCCTTGAGTGGCCCAGCCAGAGCCCAGACTTGAACCCAATCGAAGTCTCTGGAGAGACCTGAAAATAGCTGTGCAGCGAAGCCCCCCATCCAATCTAACAAAGCTTGAGAGGATCTGCAGAGAAGAATGGGACGAACTCCCCGAATACAGGTGTGCCAAGCTTGTAGCGTCATACCCAAGAAGATTTGAGGCAGTAATCGCTGCCAAAGGTGCTTCAACAAAGTACTGAGTAAAGGGTCTACGTAAATGTGTTATGTCCGTTTTTTTATTTTGTACATTTGCAACAAAACATTTTTTTGCTTTGATACTATAGGGTATGTAGATTGAGGGGGAAAAAACATTTTAGAAAAAGTCAAGGGGTCTGAATAGTTTCTGAAGGCACTGTGTATGTACATAAAGTACCAGTCAAGTTTGGACACACCTACTCATTCAAATCAAATCAAAATCAAATCCAATGTTTTTATATAGCTCTTCGTACATCAGCTGATATTTCAAAGTGCTGTACAGAAACCCAGCCATTCAAGTTTGATTTTTTATTTGAACTATTTTCTACATTGTAGAATAATACTGAAGACATCAAAACTATGTAATAACACATATGAAATCATGTAGCAACCAAAAGTGTTAAACAAATCAAAATATATTTTATATTCTTCAAAGTAGCCACCCTTTGCCTTGGTGACAGCTTTGCACAATTCACATTCTCTCAACCAGCTTCATGAGGTAGTCACCTGGAATGCTTTTCCAACAGTCTGGAAGGAGTTCCCACATATGCTGAGCACTTGTTGGCTGCTTTTCCTTCACTCTGCGGTCCAACTCATCCCAAACCATCTCAATTGGTTGGGGGATTGTGGAGGCTAAGTCATCTGATGCAGCACTCCATCACTCTCCTTCTTGGTAAAATAGCCTTTACACAGCCTGGAGGTGTGTTGGGTCATTGTCTTGTTGAAAAACAAATGATAGTCCCACTAAGCGCAAAACAGATGGGATGGCGTATCACTGCAGAATGCTGTTTATTTAGAATTCAAGTGTGCCTTGACAGATTTCCACCGGTCTAATGTCCATTGCTCATGTTTCTTTGCCCAAGCAAGTCTCTTCTTCTTATTGGTGTCCTTTAGTAGTGGTTTCTTTACAGAAATTCAACCATGAAGGCCTGATTTACGTAGTCTCCTCTGAACAGTTGATGTTGAGATGTGTCTTTTACTTGGGGCGGCAGGTAGCCTAGTTAAGAGCGTTGGACTTGTAACCGAAAGGTTGCAAGATCGAATCGCCAAGCTGACAAGGTAAAAATCTGTCATTCCGCCCCTGAACAAGGCAGTTAACCCACTGTTCCTAGGGAATCATTGAAAATAAGAATCTGCTCTTAACTGACTTGCCTAGTTAAATAAAGGTATTAAATTTGATAAATGTGAAGCACTTATTTGGGCACACTGGTAACTCTAATGAACTTATCCTCTGCAGCAGAGGTAACTCTGGATTTTCCTTCCCTTTCCTGTGGGGGTTCTCATGAGAGCCAGTTTCATCATAGCGCTCAATGGTTTTTGCGACTGCACTTGAAGAAACTTTCAAAGTTCTTTAAATTTTCCGGATTGACTGACTTTCGTGTCTTAAAGTAACGATGGACTGTCGTTTGTCTTTGCTTATTTGAGCTGTTCTTATCATAATATGGACTTGGTCTTTTACCAAATAGTCTTTAACCAAATAGGGCTATCTTCTGTGTACCAACCCCACCTTGTCACAACACAACTAATTGGCTCAAACTATGCCACAAATTAACAAGGCACACCTGTTAATTGAAATGCAGTCCATGAAGCTGGTTGAGAGAATGCCAAGAGTGTGCAAAGCTGTCATCAAGGCAAAGGATGGCTACTTTGAAGAATCTCAAATATAAAATATATTTGGATTTGTTTAACACTTTTTTGGTTACTTCAAGATTCCATAAGTGCTATTTCATAGTTTTGATGTCTTCACTATTATTCTACAATGTATAAAATAGTAAAAAATAAAGAATTGTTCCATCTTTCAAGAATTCCTGAGCTCTAAAACAGCAACATTTTCTCTCAGCCTCATGGTAAAATTTGTAGAAATGCATGAGATTAACTCCGGACACATCTTTTAGGAATCAAAGTTTTGAGAGAAATATTATTTAAATTTACAGAGGGCTATTGCAAGAAACTACAATGTACTTTTTCAGTTAATATGATTTTTTTGGCGAGTTTGAAATTGGGATCCTTTGCTCCTGACAAGGGCATTTCCAGGCATAGAGCCGACATGGAAATGAACAACATAGAAAATATTAAGAAAATTCCAAAAACAAACGTTACCTCATAAAATTCCCCTAAATGTACATTTTAAGCTCAAATAATGCAAAAAATAAATAATAAATACTACTTTAAAAATCAAGTTTCTCTGTCCCGACTTTCAAGAATCCCTGAGCTAATTTCCTGCTATTCTACACTATTTTCCTCAAGTCTGAGATAACGTTTAGCAGTTTTAAAGCTAAGTTCCTGTAATTCAAAACATTTTTTCATGGCTTGTGATTTGTATTTTTTATTTTATGGCTTTTGCAAAAATTTCCAGAATTCCATGAACAAAACAAATATATTTTAGAGACATTACCTTTATCAATGTCAAAGGAGGCTTTTTCCCTCCCATCCTCCAATATTGTTTCCAGGTAAGGTCAGTCTTGATAAGAGATTAAAATGTTAGAAATCTGATATTAGAACTAAACATGAATGTAGCCTATCAGCATTTTGACACACTTACAGCATATCATGGTTCATTTACTTACTATATACAGTGGACCTAATACTTTTTTTTTTTTATCCTTGAAGTAAGTGACTTCAATACTGGCAGCACATAACTTTAACTGATGGTCAGTCACTCACCTGAGAAAGTAAGGCTCGGCGTAGAATTTGAAATCATCTCCATTGATGTAGAGATCGAACTCTGATGTTCTACTGTAGGGCACATGGAGGTTTAGGATAAGGAAAGCTGGGTCCAGGCTTAACTCAAACGCTGGAGTCATCATAATGAGCAGAACACCCGCAGGTATATGGATCTACAGAAGTCTGAGAGAGCTGTAGAATCAGTAGGGGAATTAAATTATCACACAAGATATTATACACATTTCACAATGTTTAGCACTGCTTGACATCATACTACTCTTGTCCTGTGGCCACTTATTTCTTCTTATATCCTGGAATTGGGGACTCACAGAGCTTCAATACTTTTGTACCAGTAACCAGTAACACACGCCAGGGTCTGGTTATCCTTATCATTTATTTTAAAATGTTCACGGCTTTAGCCACAGGTTGCGCACCTCTCTGTATCTGGTTCTCCCTCTTAGTGGGTGTTGTCATTGTTTATTGGAAATGTTCATGTTTGTGCTATAGCCTATTGTGTAGTGTGTTAAGTATGAATTATTATGTGAAATGTGATTTTGTGCTATTGCTAATGAATCATTTACCTGTTTAAAAGGTGTGAATAGTTTATGCCAGGTTAGGGACGGTCTATTTGGATGCCCGTGCTCCTCATTCTAGGTCTTGGAATCTGACAGCTGCTTGTCAAAGTAACATACAAGTTACTAGCTCTTTTTTATTCTATTGACACTGGCTGTTTTTACACAGGCAGCCCAATTCACGTCTGTTTTTTGTTATGCCTTTTTTTACTCTAGTTATTTTGGCTAAGTAGCTAAGTTTATTATTTTGTAATCAACTTTGTCAAGTATCACCATCTGTATATTTTGTAAATTATCTTTGGCTCCAGTCATCACCTGCACTATCATACCTATTTTTGTACCTGACATTGATTCACCTGAGCCTCCTAAATAGGCTGCCGGGTCCTCTTTAACAGTCACTACTGGGCTGGAACAAAACCTGTGCTCCAGGCCTATGAATCCACAAGACCATGTTCGAAAAATGGCAAACAACTCCACCGTGTGGTCGGTTTTGTAGCAGAGTGTGATGTGATGTTTACGTTCCACGTGCCAATGAGCCCCTCAGTTGCCTACAATTACCATAGCTTAAATTACCTAACGTTACAAAGAACTGTTACAGTAGCACCCTGCTAAATATTTCAAATACATTTCAAATGAATGGCCAAAGACTGATTTAAATTGTGTAGAGGTAAGATTACAAGTATATTTGCGACTGAGTACGCTAGCTGCCTAGCCTAACGTTGTTTATTAAAACTGATGCTAGCTAACTAAGTTAGCCAATTGAATTTCTGTCCAGATAAAATAAAAACCTGTTAACGTTACTCAAACAATAGCTATGTAGGCGGTTTACATGTATTAACAATTCAGTCACTTGCGGTAATTTCGTGTTCTTTTTTTAATGAGCCTCATAAGAAATTAAGCCTATGTCAGAATCCGAGAGTGAAATACTACACTCGTCTCTACTTAACATGCAGGCTCAGCATTCCGGAGTTGTGCTGAAAAGCTCACCCCTGCCAGAATCCGCCCGCCCTTATTGTGAACGCGCACGCACACAAATCTTCGTTGATGCGACTTGCTTGAACGCGCACGTACTCAATTCTTCATTGCTGCGACTTGCTTGCTAGTTGAGATTTCTGATCATGTTCGGCTACGTTCCATTTTATTTTTATGTCGGTTTGATAGCGGGGGAGGCACTAGCAATGTCTGAAGTTTTCGGTTTGGCTATGTGTTTCAAGTCTATAAATAAATCTCTGCCAAAATCCGTCATCTCTCCCATGTCTTATTCGACTAGTAGTTGTTCTGAAATGTTTATTGCTTGCCTACATTTTACTCCCTCTATGTTTATTATAACACACATACATTAATTATTAATTTCGGTTGCCTATCCTGACATGAAGTTTGTTCTATAGGTAGTATTTGACTCTAGCCACAAAATTAAGGAAATTAAAGGGGGGGGTATTTTCTTGCCTGCCAAGGGGGTGTTGGAGGATTTCGGCAAGGCCATTTTCTTCCCCGTGCCCCCCTCTTTCTGTCTTGGGACCACAAGGCCTGGCACACTTCAGAATCATTTTTGGTGACCGATCATGCCCTCTGATGTATGCCACAGGATGCCTGTTTAATAATGTAGGTGCAGCAGTAATAATAACGATAACAGTAATAAATCTAAATGTTGTACTCGGTGCAAAAAATACATTTCAAATATATTAGTCTACATGTGTGCATATCCATAATCACAGTAAAGTTATATAAGAAAAATAAAATGCATAATGTTATAAACAAAACTATGACTGAATGTGCCTCCATGAAGAATCCTCTCCCCCAAAAGGTCCTGTCACCCTCAATATGTAATGATGGGGCGGTGAGTCGGAAGCAGGTGAAACATTTTAATAAACCAACAAACCACCACTTACATAAGGCAGCACACCGATACACAAGAACAATACCAACTGGTGAGTGAACATGGGAGAGTGACATATAAAGGGGAGAAAATTATGAAGGTAATGGAGTGCAGGTGTGAATCATAATTCACACGTGTGCGTAATGTTGAGTGCCAGGACGGGTGGTTAGTACTCTGGCGACGTCGTACACCAGAGGGGAGGAGCAGGAGCAGACTTGACACAATAGGACACCCCCAGCACCTCCACCCTCCCCATCAACCTTAAAAAGACAATAATGATATTAATAATATAAATTAAAATAAAAAATGATATATATATATATACACACATGTATAGTACATATACATAAACATATTCACAGGACCTCAACGTATCTCTTTTCCTACATCAGATATGCAGGTGACATTTCCACCTGGATGACAGCACATAATCAGCAAGACGGAGATGCTCTTCATCCGAGGGAATGCCTGCCCTTTCTCAGATATTAGATAATCCGAGATGATCACGTCATTTACATTCAAGCCCTTCTCAGCTCCAGATTTGACTACTTCAATTCACACCCTGCTGGAATCCCTGCATTCTCAGATCCCCCTCTGTTATTAATCTCTATATTGTAATCAAAGTGTTTCAAAATGCTGTACTCCTATTAACATATGTCCAGATCATTCCTGAGAGAGAAGGGGTGTAAATATCTCCAGATGGGTGTGTGGTACCCTTCCTCATCCATGCCAAAAAGATGTTACTTCTTGTGGGGTCTTTGCCTTGAAAGTAAGTATGAGTATAAGTAATGTACAATTAAACTACTGAAAGTATACGGACTAAAAGGAAAAACAGAACTGTCAAATGATATTATAGCTGTGTCGTTGTATACTTATGAATTAGAATCTTAAGTGTAACAATTTTGTTTGGGAAAACTGAAATGCACATCAAATGTTTTTCCCCAGTTTGCTGAATGTGTTCTGAAGGAGGAATCGATTGTCTTTTCAAATACAGACAAAGATGTTAACATCATGAGAGAGGAAATAGCAGTCACTCTCCTCAAACAGTGGCATGTTCAATTTCTAATTTAATATAATTGTAGATATTAAAAATGTATATGGATCTTTCAAGGTTATATTTAATTAAACATTACAAAATGTTTTTTTTAATACTCCAATTGTGCTTTCTGTGGCACACTACTGGTTAACATGAGCTAAAAATGATTCTGAAGTGTCAGGCCTTGCAGTCCCAAGATACTTTCTGTGGCACACATGAGTCAAATACTTTCTATAGAATAAATTTCACATCAGGATAGGCCATCGAAATTAATAACTAATGTGTTAAATTAGAGGGAGTAAAATGTAGGCAAGCAATAAACATTTCAGAACAACTACTGGTCGAGTAAGACAATGGAGAGGTGACGAATTTCGGCAAATAGACTTATTTAGACTAATACACTTGAAACAAATAGCCAAACCGAAAACTGCAGACATTACTACTGCCTCTCCCGCGATCAAACCCACATAAAAAAATCAATTTAGACGCAGCCTATTGTGATCAGAAATCTCAACTAGCAATCAAGTCGCAGCAATGAAGTATTGAGTGCCTGGGCGTTCCCGCGAAGTGCGGGGGGAGAATTATGTCACAACACCGGAACAGTCCCATTTACAAATCAGAATGTCGAACACACTTCATTTCAAAGTACTTTACCTGTTGATCGCCGATTTTGCCCCGATGTAGGAGGTAATCTGATACAACATATTAACAGGGAAGCATTATCAACCCGACATTCGGTTTGTATTTCTGCCAAATTAGAAATAATCATGACAAACTTGTTTACGAACCACTGAGCTGAACAGCTCCACGGGAATGCAGTTTTGATGCTTTTTTTTTATTGTTGGAAAAATATTTATATTTGCAGTTTCCGCAATGAAAGGGAACATTTGGAGTTTGAATATATTTTTATGTAGTCATAGAATATATTGTTTGTTAGTGGTTTTAGTGACGCCTGGGAGACTGCAGGGATTATCCAACAGTTGCCACCAGTGTAGCAATTGAGAGGGTGCAGCTAAATCTGGGTTTGAACCATATTAATAGTGTGCCATACGATCCAAACTACTTTGCAAAGGTATTTTTAGACCAATCACACTCATGGAGGCTACAGTCACAGTATTCCCCTGGAGTTGCACTGTTCCATGAAACACAGTGACGTGTGAACATTTGAAGTGTTATTCATCCTCAACGACACAACAAAATTCACATGGACATTTGAGATAGATCTGTCGTTCTCATTGAAAGCAAGTCTAAGAGGTGGTAGATCTGTTCAACCAGGTAGTCACTAGTTACCACAGCAACAAAGTCATAACCCCCGCCTATTTCTTCCATTTCTCTTCTTAAAATGTGATTTTAAAGCTAACCCTAACCCCACTGCTAACCTAATATTAAGACCAAAAAGCGAATTTTTGTTTTAATTAATTTTTACGACATAGACAATTTTTGACTTTCCGGCTATAGTTACTAGTTGAGACTGTTCGAGTCGACATGGGTGGATTTTTTTGGCCTAAATTTCTTTATTGTGACAAATGATGATGGAAACAGTGTTTTACGAATAAATTATGATTGCCGAATAATTTTCAAAGTATGCGGGTTACTAGTCTCTTTTATAATCCGAGAGTGAAATACTTACTCTCGTCAATAACATTTAGCATTATCAACCCGACCTAAATTATGCTGTTCTCTATATTGTTTGTATTTCCGGTTTTCTATTTTCAGTCTTGACAATTCCCATTAGACAAACACTTGCACAATATGGCTGAGCCTAACCGAATCACAGACCGAACATTGTCCCACACAATCAGATGACAAATAATGAAACAAAATTAAACTGATTGAGAGGAAACGCGCTTTGATCGACTACGTTCGATTACATTTGGCTATTGTTTAAATATTGTGCAACACGTGCAATGTGTACGGAGATAATAGACAGAACCTACCAGTGCGAAAAAAGTTACACTACAAAAAAATGGAAAAACACTTTCCTGTGGGTACCCTATCTCCACCTCCTATCGCCAAAAGGACCTACAGCACGGACAACCGGTAAAGTAAGTGTAAATATCATTTTATTCAACATTCCGGCTTGTAGAGACTCTTGCGTCTTTTGTAGTCAGACTTCTTTCAAAATGAATAGCCAGCCATGTGGTAACCATGGTAACAGCCTGATGTTTAGGTAAGTGGGGCATGTGATGTCAACACTTAACTATGAAGCTACACTCCACACTTAATGCTACAGAACCTTTAGAAAGTATTCACACCCCTTGACTTTTTCCACATTTTGTGTTAGTCTGAATTTAAAATAGATTAAATTGAGATGTTGTGTCACTGGTCTGTGTCATGTAAAACTCTGAAATAGTTTTAGTGAAATAGTTCCCAATCGTTCTGATTGTGTTCTGATTGTGACGTCATGCATATTTTCTCCGAGCTTGAAAACGTTCCGGTTTCAATAATTGAAATAGCGTTTTCTTTATGTGGATGGCTGAGATTGTGTGGCTGTTTCAGCATATAAACACCCGACTCGCGCGTCAAAATGCTGAGGGTTGATGTGAGGAGAGATTTTTGAGATTGCAAAAACATTGGCGCTACGAGAGGGTGTGAGAGAAACATCAGCTCGAGCTCAGCCCTCCACATATAGAGACGCAGGTGCATTTATTAAACTGGGAACATTTTCACGCTGTGAGAAATTTTAAAACACGTCATAATCAGAACACAATCAGAACGATTGGGAACTACTCAACGCTGGGAATATTTTTACATGAGAGCCTTCACACAATTCCAGTGGAATTATGTTTAGAGAAATGTTTAACAAATTAATAAAATCAAATTATTTATCTTGAGCCAATAAGTATTCAACCCCCTTGTTATGGCAAGCCTAAATAAATTCAGCAGTAAATATTTGCTTATCAGTCACAAATTGAATGGACTCACTCTGTGTGCTATAATAGTGTTTAACATTGTTTTTTTTTATGGCTATGTCATCTCTGTACCTCACACATATAATTATCTGGAAGGTCCTTCAGTCCAGCAGTGAATTTCAAACAGAAACGGAACCACAAAGACCAGGGATGTTTTCCAATGCCTTGCAAAAATGGCACCTATTGGTAGATGGGTTTATAAAAAAGCAGACATTGAATATCTCTTTGAGCATGGTGACGTTATTAATTATACTTTGGATGGTGTATCAATACACCCAGTCATTACAAAGATACAGGCATCCTTCCTAACTCAAATGCCAGAGAGGAAGGAAACGACTCAGGGATTTCACCATGAGGCCAATGGTGACTAAAACAATTAGAGTTTACAGCATTAGGTGTAAAACTTATGACTCAATAATCTATGCTTTCTGGGAATGCTATGAAGTCCAAATATTTTGGGGCGGAGCTAGAAAGTTGTCTGTCAGAAGTACTATGATATAAACTTACTTTTAATCTGTCTGTATATTTCAAGACATGGCATGTTTGGGTGTAGTGGGCTGGACGATTCACTCATCACTCATCTTGAAAAAACAAATACTAAAAACTTGGAAATCAATCCACCATCATGAAAACAATGGAAAAATCTAATAATTTAGTATTTAAATATTGAAAGAGCATGGCTGACCAAATTAAAACAAATTGATACAATTTATGGCCAAGTGGCAAGCAATAATAAAGGCTATTGGGATGGAGGTGTGAGCTTGTGGGTCTGGGCAGATGAGAAGTAGTCATTGTTTGTGTGAATCTGTAAGATGTTGTTTGTATGTATACATTTGTGTTTGAAGTAAAACCTTTTTTTTTTACAAACAGTTACAGAGTTTAATGCCTGTGATAGGAGAAAACTGAGGATGGATCAACAATATTGTAGTTATTCCACAATACTAACCTAAATGACAGCGAAAAGAAGGAAGCCTGCACAGAATACAAATATTCCAAAACATGCATCCTGTTTGCAATAAGGCACAAAAGTAAAACTGCAAAAAATGTGGCAAGGAAATTAACTTCATGTCCTGAATACATAGCAGTATGTTTGGGGAAAATCCAACACATCACTGAGTACCACTCTTCATATTTTCAAGCATGGTGGTGGCTGCATCATGTTATGGGTATGCTTGTCATCGGCAAGGACTAGGGAGTTTTTTTAGGATAGAAATAAATGGAATAGTGCTAAGCATAGGCCAAAGCCTACAGAAAAACCTGTTTTAGTCTGCTTTCCACCAGACACTGGGAGACAAATTCACCTTTCAGCAGGAAAATTATCTAAAACACAAGGCCAAATATACACTGGAGTACCAAGTACCATATTTACTGCCAACATCAAGTGGTAAAAATCTCTACCTGATTACAACTGGAAACACTACTGTTTTCCTACTGAACACTACAAAACTTGTGTATATTGAGTAACACTTCAACCACTACATTTTTATTCTACACTAGGTTTTTTTAGATTTAAAATGTTTCTTTAGGTGTGACATGATTACGTCCAGCACCCTAGCAGGCAATCTATTTTCTATGCAAACTTTTTTTTAAATGTTGACAAAAAAAATCACTGGACAAGTAAAAGCTGCAATATGTCACTTTTTGGGCAACCTGACCAAATTCACATATATCTGTCATTCTCATTGACAGCAAGTCTAAGAAGTTGTAGATCTGTTTTATGTGCTCTATTTCTATGCTTCCCGTTCTTAAGTTTCGTTTGTGTATCTTTTACTTTCGGTTTTGTACACCAGCTTCAAACAGCTGAAAATACAATATGTTTGGTATTTCAAACATACTTCACCACGGTTTAGATGGTACAATGATTCTCTACACTAAACATTGCTTGTTTTGTCAAATAAACTTAGATTAGACGAACTATTACACTTTTAGCAACCAGGAAATGGCGGAGCGATTTCTGCATTTTGCAGCTTTAATGTAAACATAGCTACTGATGCATTGTGATGGATGAGTTCACGTTGTGATGTCAAACAAAACTCTCACACTTCTCTTCTAAAGATTACGGTAAGAGAATATAGAAACTCCCACTGAGTGATGGTCATATACGTTGAAAGCTCCTCCTCTTCGCTCTGGGTCATCTCCGGCGCAATGCAACGGAGTAGTAACAGAATGTCAACTCTAGCTGTTATTACGTATTCACAGACATGAAAGAGGAATATTGTGCTCCTCCAAATCATCAGAACAGTTTTCCACGATGAGAATTCATTGTAAAATTGTTGTGATCGCTGTCTGTTTTGGAGTTTTTTTACTTTTGTACTTTTTTGGGGGAAATGCTGCAGACGATCCGCCTTTGAAAGAAGTTGAGGAGGATAACTATTTTCCGAAGTTCTCGGGGCTTCGAAACAATGTTGCATCAAAGTTAACAAAAAAAACTCTCGATGAACTTCACATTCCACACAAACAACCACTCACGTACCGAAAAGTATCGAAAGTATCCAGTAGAGGAGGCAATGCGATCGCAAAGAGGTAAGGAATTATCGCACCATTACTCGCCTGCTAATGTTGATGTGATTCATGGTTTTTTTCTTCTCCACGCCTATTTTTTCATCGTTTTGGAACACATTTAAAGATGCAAGATGTCTCAAAGGTTAGATGGGGATTTTTTTTCACCTTTTAACCGATTGCATGACTATCTGCTTACAGAGATAGATGGGTTTTATTCCCTGTGGAAGTAATGGAATGAGTCCACACGTATCCCGTCCTTCTCTCTTTATTCATTCAGGAAGACGTGCCCCCCCCCATCAAAAATATACATAGGCTCAATTATGTTCAAGGACGTTGGCACCAAACAATGGCTTGGTCAGTCATGAGAGGACCAAACTAGCTTTTGTCATTCAAATCCTATTTTTATTATCACATGTATTGTTCTAAATGACCGATGGATGTATGACATTTATTGCAAAGGTATCACCTATTCAGTAAGTTGTGTGCATATTTAATTCCAACATCAGCTCAAAGAAGTGTCTTGGGGTTGTAAAAAATATTCTAATTGTGTAGCTTTGTAAACAATGGAATCAATGTGATAGTTTGACCTCGAATCTGACCTTTGTACCCCATGGTTTCTGGGGTTTATCCATATTTTTAAAGTCCTGTGGTTAACAGGTTTAAAGGTCACCTTGAGAGAGTTTAAGATGATGGAATATACATTAGTCCAAGGAGACCCAGTCATTACACTATTGGGGATTGAGGAGCATACATTTTACATATCATTTAGAACTCTCCACCTTCAAGTCAAGAGGCTGAACTTGTCAATGTGTATAATATGATGTTTGATGCCATGTCCCTTCAAAGTAGACACGCCCAAGTAGACCAATATAGATGACCTCAACTGATGGCCATCATCCCCTCTTTCCTGTGCCTTGCAGACAATAGCTAGACAATGGTTTGTCATCATTCACTATTTCTGTCCAGGTGTGGACTTGTTTTTTGTTATGTCTCCTATTATACTATTTTGGGCCCTGCTCAAATTCTTTCCCAAAACATAACATCCTTCCATTCCCTCTGTCATGGCTGTCACTGATATGATAATAGCCCAGATTTGATATTCTAAAGGCAATGTTCTAAAGGCAATGCTTTCTGTTGTAAATGTTGCTTTCACCTACAATGTCCTGTTTGATCAGTGATCTGGTTGGAAGCATTTATAAAGCATTCAGTCTGGACCATAGTGTCCTGGCAGAGACCACACCCACACACATGTGCTCTCCACTGATAAGAGAAATGGGGTGGAGGCCAATGGGGATGGAGGAAAATAACCAAAGCAGGTTTAGCAAACAAAGCAGTAAGTGCTCTGATAAAAATGTTTAAAAAACACTGCACATCTCCCATAGCTTCAGGCACTTTACCATTGGTTCTGGTGAGGGGGAGGGCTGAAAGGGAGGCATAGAATTACCATAAAATATAAGCTATTATGTTGTCTTGGTTACTCTTTCCTATTTTGTTCGTGTAATTTTCCCATCTTCATCACTTCAAATGCAACTGACTTCCTCTTACACACCTTTAAATAGACAAACATGCCCATCTTTCCTTATCAAACCATTTCCTCTTGATGTATCACTCTGCTTCCTGTGGATAAAAGTAGGGAGAAGAGCTGCTTCCCGAACAGATACCATCGGCTGTCCCAGCTCACACTAAATTCTACAGTCATAATATCTTGTTGTAGACAATTACACTGTAATAACACTTATTTTTGGTCAATATATTCCACTGCTGATGGATGTTTCACATCCAGGCTCAATGTAGCATGTATTTTTCAGTCCGTCTCACACAGTGTGTAAGGAAAGGTCATGCATGATACTGTCCCCATAAAAAAAACTTTCCTCCCAATGGTTACATCTGATTTAATAAGCCCTTTTAAACAAATTCCTTGCCCCATCATCTGGAATACTGTAAAACAGTGTCCCCCGAGGCCAACAAGGTATTCCGTTGCACTGACATTATGTAAAGCTATAAAAATGTCATCTTGGATGACTGGAGACTGCTCTCTCTCTTTCTGCAGGGCTTTGAAATCTCCCTGCTTACCCGAGCATCCTGACAAGGTTTGAGAGACTTCTTACGTGGGCCTCATCAGGTGGAAAAAGCTCTCTTTTTGGTAGCTCACTCACTTAAGTACCTCCTGACAGAGGTTTGCGTTGAGTAACTGGGAAATCTGTTAAACATAATGCAAGTAGCTAGGGGTGATGATTCACTCAAAGATACTGTTACTTTATTGAAATCAGAGGAGGCTGGTGGGATGAGCTATAGGAGGACAGGCTCATTGTAATGGCTGGAATGGAACGGAGTCAAACGTGGTTTCCACATGTTTGATACCGTTCCATTACAGACATAAGCCCATCCTCCAATAGCTTCTCCCACCAGCCTCCTCTGTTTGAAATCCATTATGCATAGGGAGGACACATTTTCAGATTTTTCTAAAACTTCTGATAGCATTCCCTTCACACAAGTTTGATCCAAGCCTTCAGCGCATTGCAGTAGTGGCTTGTATCTGATGGAATTTCTAAATAGTGAAGTAATGTTTGATAGATTTGTTGATTAAGGTAAGCTATATTGTCACTGTGCTCTTCTAAGCTGTTTTGTCTTTCTTCATGATTTGAAAGAGATTGTTGCGAGCCCAAGGCCACGTAGGCACAGTACTCTCTGTTGTCAATAATTAGTGCAGTCCTTGTATCCCTTTAGAGCTAGTCTGAGTTTGTCAAAATGTTTCCAGATGGGTGGAAAATAGTTCTAACACTATGTAAGATTACCTCACATGAGCAGCATGTTCTTCTTACAATAAACAATGGGGCTTTGTTTGGTCTAACTAACTGTGTTCACAACATTCATTTCACTGGTCCAGGCCATCTATAACGCAATGCAGTATGTATCATAGAACAACACATTTTCTGAGCATTTATGGTTAGGTTGCAGGTTAAAAGACAATATGCCTATCCCTCAGTATTTTTGTGTGTATAATTTTCCCCCTAGTAATAATGTACACAGTACATGTTCATAAACATGAATTGTTCTTGAAAGAGCCTCTGCCATCAAAGCCTAGAGGACAGGTTTCTCTGAGCTCTGCCATCCATCGTAATCGGTGTTGCATGATTGTCCCTCAGCCATGCAGAAAACCAAGTGTCACGCTTGGAGACTGTCCTGCAACCCACCTGTCAAATTTCAGTTTCCCCCTTCAGATTGTTAGGCTAAAATACACATTCTTTGCCTACATGAAGCTCTTGGGTAGATGTTGCACTTTCCTCTGGCAGAATAGTATGTTTCCTTTCCAAAATCCTCACACAAATGAGGGCTACTTCGTTCTGAAGAAGGATTTTGGGACCATTCTTCCTTTGCGTTTGCTAATGTTTACATTTACACGCATCATAAAAACCACCCCATATGGTGTGTACATAAAATGCAACTCGAGGATTTAGGTCTAGTTCTACGTTGAGCTATACACATTTTTATTTTTCAGAGTGTGATTTATTCTGCTCTGCTGAATCCATTTGAATTCAATGGCAGTCTCTGTTGCTGTGCAGAGAGCATTTTTATGTCTACTATAGAAACAACTTCGCCTTGAACATGAGAGAACAAAGCCCAGTGGGTAGATACAGACCTACACTACAGGAGAGGGAGAAGGGTATGGTGAGGGAGTGCTGCTCACCCTGAGCATATGACAGGGATGTCTTGTAGGGAGCCTTGAATATGAACATGTTGGTTAGCTGTCTGTCAGTAGAAACAGTATGATTATGTACTGTCTGGAATATGTGTCTAAGCCACATCCTGTCATGTTCAGATCTGTTCTCATGGCCGTTGATATGTCCATGAAGAAGTATCAGCGTTGCTATGCAGCAGCACGGCTCTGCCATTCTGTTGACAGTTGATGAGCAAGTCTGAGGAGCCTTCTGTAAGCGGAGAGTCTCATACTTGTTGCCCCTGTGTGTATCCCTGTAGCAGACAGAGGAGTGACATGGGAGTGGGTCGGCCCGCATCGAAGCGCACCCGTGCTGAGGAGGTCATGCACCTGGCCGTGGTGGCCTGTGGGAACCGACTGGATGAGACGCTCACCATGGTCAAGTCAGCCCTCCTCTTCAGCATCAAGAGTATCAAATTCCACATCTTTGCAGAGGACCCCTTGACCTCACAGTTTGAAAAGGGGGTAAGTATCCCCTTAACAAAGTACATGATTTAGGCTTTAGGTACGGTATGTTTCTAGAAAAGGACCACTGTAATTCTCAATGAAATATAGGACTATTTGAATATTTTCAAAGACTCTCATGCTTTTCATACGGACAGTATCTTGTTTAATGTTCTTCCATGCTCAGTAATAGATGACATTCACTGCCAGATCGGAGTATTGGCATGTTTAAAAAAACAAAAACAGATCTAACCTTTTTTGATCTCCCTCTCACTTGCCCTCTAACGCCTTACAGGCCTTTTATCTCAAGGTCGGATCATATATCCCCCAGACGTTTGCCTCACCGCATTAACCATGCAAGTTTTCAGTCACCGTTAGTTTATTCACGACTCAAGCTTTACGAAAGTCAATGTCTTATGCTACTGTGTAGCTGTAAACCTGAAGGTATATAGCCTACATTCAGGGCTCTCCAGCCCTGTTCCTGGAGAGCTACCGTGCTGTAGGTTTTAGCTCCAACCCTAATCTAGCACACCTGATTCTAATAATTAGCTGCTTGATAAGCTGAATCAGGTTAGGTAAAACTGGGGTTGGAGTGAACCTACAGGAGGGTAGCTCTCCATAAACAGGATTGGAGAGCCCTGGCCTACATAAATGAAAACACTGTGCATGCATGGAGCTACATACCCTTTATGTGCTTATGAGTTATGGTATGTTTACCATCTGAGAACCTCCCCTTTGTAATTGGCTTCATGCTAGCCAGGAAGTTGAGTTGGTTAAATCCAAAGGTTAGTAGCATGTGAGCAGGAGATGGAATGTTTCACATCCGGCCTGTGCTGATGAAACAGGAATTAGAAGCAAGCTAAAAAGTTTTTTGACCTCTGATCTGTGCACCTCGTCAGCAGAAATCCTGCCTGCTCCTCACACTGATCTTTGTCTCATGGCCAAATTGTTTAATAATGTTGATGATTATGGAGGGCTTGAGCGTCTAACAGAGTGGAAAATCGTAGGCTTCTATGTGTGACAGCAGTGTTGACTTTGAGGGGGTAACTCGACAGAATGGGATTAATATTTTCTACCTCCTTTTGTTTAGGTTAGTTTAACTGGGAGTTGGACGTCGTTATAGCAATAACTGGCAGCGTTATGGTCAATGTACGACACCGCTGCACTTACTGTAAAGACATTACTTAATTGGTTTACAAGAACTTCCTTAGGTGTTTATGTAGACTTGAACTCTCAGGAGTGTATCATGTGTCAGAATAATGAATATTTCCATCTGCTCTCTCAGTGATCTCTCTCCTCCACCTCTTGACACAACCTTTTGAAAATGCGCTCAAGTTGTGCTTTTGTTTCTTTGGAAATTAATTGAGACTTCCGGGGATTGCATCTAAAAATGGCTGTGCTACCTCTCACAGCAAATTATGATGTTTAGTAACTTTGTGTAGTTTCTCTTTCAGCTGAGCCAGTGGCCCCATGCTATCACAAACAAGTTCCAGTACAGTATCTACCCAATCACGTTCTCTGTGGGGAATGCAGAGGAATGGAAAAAGCTGTTCAAGCCCTGCGCTGCCCAGAGGCTGTTTCTCCCTGTAAGGCTGCAGCACATCGTCTCTCTTCTCTCTCTGTGTACCTAATCATAATTACTACACTGTTGGAGCTAGAAACATAGGCATTTCGCTACACCTGCGACATCTGCAAATCTGTGTGCGTGACCAATAAACTTTGATTTGAATCATATCTATCAAACATATGAACTGATTCTTTAAACTGATAAAGCTATATTCATTAGAAAATGTGTTAAGGTAATTGCCCATGTCATCAGTTTTCTTAGTACCATGCCACTCTGGGCTGCATCCTGACCCCAATGCATTTTCTATTAGATACGTTTAGCTTGATTTACGCAGGCAGAAGAATGATATACCCAGGTAATAATAGAATGAATACTTTATGATGGGTTTTACTTGTTGGTATATAATCAGTTACCTCAGTATGATAATATATGGCTTTATTCATACCCATTGACCGTTACTTAACAAACAAGCAATCCCCAGAGATTTAATTAAATAACTTAATTAAAGCATTGCCATTCATTGACTTTTTAATGGACAATCTTTAAATCATCAAACCGTGTGCACACATTGCTTTGTTTTTGTACACATTGCACCGTTGTAAAAAGTGGTAAGCAATCCATGTCTGCAACTTTATTGATTGGCAGATGATGCAACACAAACCCTATACTTTGCAGGGGCCAAGTGCTATTTGATTCTCATCAGGAACAGATTGCTTTGTGATTGTAATCTTCCGTCAAGCCATTGTGGTGCAGTGGTCTAAGGCACTGCATATCAGTGCTAGAGGCGTCACTACAGACACCCTGGAGTCGAAGGCTGTATCACAACCTGCCATGATTGTGAGTCCCACAGGGCTGCGCACAATTGGCCCTGCGTCGTCCGGGTTCGGCCGGTGTAGCCGTCATTGTAAATAAGAATTTGTTCTTAGCTGACTTACCTAGTCAAATAAAAAATCCCATATACACTACTGTTCAAAAGTTTGGGGTCGCTTAGAAATGTCCTTGTTTTTTAAATGTTTTTTTAAAATGTCCATTTAAAATAACATCAAATTTATAAGAAATACAGCATAGGCATTGTTAATGTTGTAAATGACTATTGTAGATGGAAACTGCATTTTTTTATTTAAAAAATAAATAAATAATGGAGTATCTACATGTGCGTACAGAGGCATCAGCAACCATCACCTGTGTTCTAATGGCACGTTGTGTTACGTTGTTGTGTTAGCTAATCCAAGTTTATAATTTTAAAAGGCTAATTGAAAACCCTTTTGCAGTTATGTTAGCATAACTGAAAACTGTTGTGCTGTTTAAAGAAGAAATAAAACTGTCCTTTAGACTAGTTGAGTATCTGGAGCATCAGCATTTGTGGGTTCGATTACAGGCTCAAAATGGCCAGAAACAAATAACTTCTGAAACTCATCAGTATATTTCTGTTCTGAGAAATAAAGGCTATTCCACGCAAGAAATTTCCAAGAAACTGAAGATCTCGTACAACGCTGTGTACTACACCCTTCACAGAACAGCGCAAACTGGCTCTAACCAGAATAGAAAGAGGAGTGGGAGGCCCCGGGGCACAACTGAGCAAGCGGACAAGTAAATTAAAGTGTCTAGTTTTAGAAACAGACACCTCCCAAGTCTTCAACTGGCAGCTTCATTAAATAGTACCCACAAAACACCAGTCTCAATGTCAACAGTGAGGAGGCGACTCCGGGATGTTGGCCTTCTAGGCAGAGTTGCAAAGAAAAAGCCATATCTCAGACTGGCCAATAAAAAGAAAATATTAAGATGGGCAAAATAACACAGACGCTGGACAGAGGACGATTGGGGGAAAAGGGTGTTATAGACAGAAACATCTAAGTTTGATGTGTTCAGATCACAAAGAAGAACATTTGTGAGATGCAGAAAAGATGCTGGAGGAGTGCTTGATACCATCTGTCAAGCATGATGGAGGCAATGTGATGGTCTGGGGTGCTTTGGTGGTGGTAAAGTGGGAGATTTGTACAGGGTTAAAGGGATCTTGAAGAAGGAAGGCTATCACTCCATTTTGCAATGCCAGTCATACCCTGTGGACGGCGCTTAATTAGCGGCCAATTTCCTCCTCCGAACGGGACAATGACCCAAAGCACAGCTCCAATCTATACAATAACTATTTATGGTAGAAGCAGTCTGCTGGTATTCTGTCTATAATGGGGTGGCCAGCACAGCCACTGGATCTCATCCCTATTGAGCTGTTGTTGGAGCAGCTTGACCGTATGGTACGTAAGAAGTGCCCATCTAGCCAATCTAACATGTGGAGGTGCTTCAGGAAGCATGGGGTGACATCTTTTCAGATTACTTCAAAAAATTGACAACTAGAATGCTAGAAAGGTCTGCAAGGCTGTAATTGCTGAAAATGGAGGATTTTTTAACAAAAGCAAAGTTTGAAGGACACAATTATTATTTAAATAAAAAATCATTATTTATAACCTTGTCAACGTCTTGACTATATTTCCTATTCATTTTGCAACTAATTTAATCTATGGAAAACAAGGACATTTCTAAGTGACCCCAAACTTTTGAACGGTAGTGTGTGTGCATTATGTACCATCACTGGAATAAGAGGAAATGAATTATTCCGATAGTAACCTGATTATTATCCTAACAGGTGATCCTGAAGGATGTAGACTCTTTACTCTACGTGGATACAGATGTGCTGTTCCTCAGGCCCATGGATGATATGTGGAGTTTCCTCAAGGCCTTCAACACCACCCAGCTGGCTGCTATGGCCCCAGAGCATGAGATCCCTAAGATAGGCTGGTATAGCCGCTTTGCACGCCATCCCTTCTACGGGGTCACCGGGGTCAACTCAGGAGTCATGCTGATGAACCTCACAAGGATACGAAGCACTCTGTTCAAAGTAAGGAACATCATAAATCAATTAGCCTTTTGGTCATCTCCGTTTGGTATTTTGGTCATGCCTACCCTGTTTTCTACCTGAAAGCTGCAAGGAGATTGGTTTGTTCAATCAATCGTATCTATCTGAACCCAACCAGCAACAGATGTGTCACTTATTGACAGTCAGCGTCAACAATCTGAGTGCTCAGAGTAGAGTAGACTGAGGCTCTGCGATCGCCACACTCGCATTAAAGCAATGCTTCAGCACATTCAAGCTCAAGTTGGCATCTCTCTGCAACCAAGAAAGAGCAGTAGCAATTGTAACATGGGCAATTCTTGGCTTTTTTAAAAAAATTGGGCATTTCTGTAGTGTTTGATGTGTAGCTACTCCCTAGGCAGTGGAGTAAACCAGTCCTTGTTCCTATTCCAGAACAGCATGATAACCAGTGGCCTGTCATGGGAGGACCTCCTCCACCCACTCTACCAGAAGTACAAGAATCACATCACCTGGGGTGACCAAGATCTCTTAAATATCATCTTCCACTACAACTCAGGTACACTCGTCCTCCCTCTCTCTTCCACTGCAACTCAGGTATATTCTTCCTCCCTCTCTCTTCCACTACAACTCAGGCACACTCTTCCTCACTCTCTCTTCCACTACAACTCCGGCACACTCTTCCTCCCTCTCTCTTCCACTACAAATCTTGGCCCGGTTCCCCGATAGCAATGGAACTTAGGCTTACGAGTGTTTTTAACAATGCATCTTTCCTACAGCGGCAGAAGATGTAACACGCCTTTCCCAGAACACCATGCAGAGAGAACAGTCGCTAAGTGCATCGTTGGAGCATTTGTCGATACTGATAGGATCGAAAGAAAGGCAGCGCTGCTCTCGGGTCAGCTTTCTCAATTCAAATCTTACCTTAACGTTGCAATTATTTCACAATACTGACGACGGATCAGCTCCTAGAGAGAGATTTTACCACCTATGGCTGCAAATATTGAGGTTGCTTATTCTAATTCTTAACCAATAAAAATGCATTAAATCACTGATTTGCCACATCATTTTACACACATTATAAAATATGAGACAAATTACAGTCAGTAGCCTACAAGTAGGAAAATAGAACTCAATTTATTGAACATGAAATGTACAGTTGATGTTGGAAGTTTACATACACCTTAGTCAAATACATTTCAACTCAGTTTCACAATTCCTGACATTTAATCCTAGTAAAAGAGAGAATGATTTAGTTCAGCTTTAATTTCTTTCATCACATTCCCAGTGGGTCAGAAGTTTACATACACTCAATTAGTATTTGGTAGCATTGCCTTTAAATTGTTTAACTTGGGTCAAACATTTCTGGGAGCCTCCACAAGCTTCCAACAATAAGTTGGGTGAATTTTGGCCCATTCCTCCTGACAGCTGGTGTAACTGAGTCAGGTTTGTAGGCCTCCTTGCTAACACACACTTTTTCAGTTCTGCCCACAAATGTTCTATTGGATTGAGGTCAGGGCCTTGTGATGGCCACTCCAATACTTTGACTTAGTTGTCCTTAAGCCATTTTGCCATAACTTTGGAAGTATGCTTGGGAAACCCATTTGCAACCAAGCATTAACTTCCTGACTGATGTCTTGAGATGTTGTTTCAATATATCCACATAATTTTCCCTCCTCATGATGCTGTCTATTTTGTGAAGTGTACCAGTCCCTCATGCAGCAAAGCACTCCACAACATGATGCTGCCACCCCCGTGCTTCATGGTTGGGATGGTGTTCTTCAGCTCGCAAGTCTCCCCGTTTTTCCTCCAAGCATAACGATGGTCATTATGGCCAAACAGTTCTATTTTTGTTTCATCAGACCAGAGGACATTTTCTCCAAAAAGTACGATCTTTGTCCTCATGTGCAGTTGTAAACCGTAGTCTAGCTTTTTTAATGGCGATTTTGAAGCAGTGGCTTCTTCCCTGCTGAGCGGCCTTTCAGGTTATGTCGATATAGGACTCGTTTTACTGTGGATATAGATACTTTTGTACCTGTTTCCTCCAGCATCTTCACAAGGTCCTTTGCTTTTCTGGGATTGATTTGCACTTTTCGCACCAAAGTACGTTAATCTCTAGGAGACAGAATGCGTCTCCTTCCTGAGCGGTATGACGGCTGCGTGGTCCCATGGTGTTTATACTTGCGTACTATTGTTTGTACAGATGAACATGGTATCTTCAGGTGTCTGAAAATTGCTCCCAAGGATGAACCAGACTTGTGGAGTTCTACCATTATTTTTTGAGGTCCTGGCTGATTTTCTTTTGATTTTCCCATGATGTCAAGCAAAGAGGCTCTGAGTTTGAAGGTAGGCCGTGAAATTCATCCACAGGTACACCTCCAATTGACACAAATGATGTCACTTATCCTATCAGAATCTGCTGTTCCTCACTTGAGCAATGCAGTTAATCCCCAACAACAACTCTTCCCCGGGCGCCGATGACGTCGATTTAGGTAGCCCCCACACCTCTCTGATTCAGGGTTAAATGCGAAAGACACATTCCGGTTGAATGCGTTCAGTTGTGCATCTGACTAGGTATGCCTCTTTCCCTAATGTATCTATATTTTAATGCATTTATCATATGCATTAAAATATATGTTGCTTGTTTGTATCAATTCCAAATATATCGGTAACTTTGTATTTGTAGTCAATTTTGTTCTGAAGTTATCAGTGGTCACAGGGAAACGGTAAACCATGTGATTGTATGTTTAGCTTAAATCGTTTGTGTAGAAAGTGATGCGGGAGGGCAAAAAAGCATCTAATGAGTCTGAGGCAGGCGTTCAATTACGAGTGCTTTCTAGTGCAACGTCAATAACGTCAATAATGGTGGTTTTGGGAAACCTTCTTCGAAGGTTCTAACGATGAACTTAGCCTTAATACGCTTTTGGAAAACTGGGCCCTGGTACACTGCCTCCCTCGCTCTTCCTCAATGTAGCAGAGTGCTGTCATTGATTTGGAATACCTTTGTTGACTACAAATAGGAAAATAAAGTTGTATTTAATGTCACCACCATCATGATGACAGCAAGAGCAATAGCTGTACTTAGGCCTGTATCAAATTAGAATGTTTCCCCAAAATTTAATTCCAAAGGGTGTTAGCGTGAATGTCAGCTCGTACGGAATTCAATATAATTCCTTCAAGCAGGTGTAGGTATTGGTTTTCTCTAATACATCCACAAGAAATAACTATCCTGAATTAAGTCAACGCTGTGGAACTAAACCAGCCTGTGGCTGCAGCAGCAGATTGACACCGGTGCAGTCTGCGAGATGGGTATTAAGCGTTCCAAGCCTTAAGTAGACTTGGCAGGAGCATTGTTTGTCTGACAACATGATTAGAACCTGTCCAGGAAATAACCATTCCCATAGCAGCATCCCCAAATGGAAAAACAGGGCAATGTGGTGGAAGCAGCCAGTCACTGTGTAATATCTGCCTCGCCATGGAAACATGACTGATCTTTCTCTTTTACGTGTACCCATGTTTCTGGTTTGAGGGGATACTCTGTTGGTGTTATTCTCCCTTCACAAGCCAGGATTTGATGCAGTTTAAAAGGACTACAATCCTTGTAGTTGTAAAGCAAGTAATTTGATAATTGTTAAATCAGTAAAGCAAAACTTAGAAGGGTCCTGAGCGATTAGCATTGCACGTTGAAGTCATGAGGTTTATTTTTTTCCAAATGCTCTTTGGCAGTAACAATACTGGTATCAGAGAGGGTATACACTGGCAATCTTGGGGACATTGTGCAGAAATCTGATGTAACAGACGTATAACGGTGTGTTTGCAGAGTGTCTATACACCTTCCCATGCCAGTGGAACTACAGGCCTGATCACTGCATGTATGGGAGCAATTGTAAAGGAGCTGAGGAGGAAGGCGTGTCCATTCTACATGGGAACCGAGGAGTGTATCACGACGACAAGCAACCAGCCTTTAAAGTTGTTTATGATGCAATACACGAGGTAAGAATCTATTCATTTTAGTGGATTATTGTTTCCTTTGTCCTTTTCTCCTTGGACAGCAAACGGTGTGGACATGTTTACATAAGGAAAGCCTTGTCACACAGCAACATCAGCCCCCTCTGCTGTCCATAGATATGCCTTTTATTAGCCAGATGATATGATTCATATGCATCCCCCTCTACAGTAAGCAATGGTACTGTTGATTTCTGTGTGGTTTGATAAGCTACCACTACTGGTGTCTAACTCTGAGGCATGCAATGGTTCTGTTTCGTAGTACCCCTTTGAGGACAACTTGTTCCAGTCGCTGTTCTATCCCCTCCAGACCAAGTTTCTGGACACAGTCAACACCCTGTGTGGTCGGATTCCCCAGGTGTTCCTCAAACAGGTGGAAAAGTCCATGAGGACCGTGTACGAGAAGAAAGTGGTCCGTCATGTGAGGCCTCCACCAAAATAATTACAGGAAACTGAACAGAGGAAGTTGTCTCTGACATCACTATGGGAATCTTTCTGTGGAAGATGTGCAATGTCAGAAGTCCCCAGACCAGAAGGAATATGTATGCATTACACAGTGTTTGTAATAAAACAGATCATGGTCTAGTGGACATGATGGTGGTATGGATCATGATCGTGTAGAACACGTGTCAAACTCATTCCACGGTGGGCTGAGTGTTTGCTGGTTTTCGCTCCTCCCTTGTACTTGATTGATGAATTAAGGCCACTGATTTAGTTAGGAACTCCGTCTAGGTCTTAATTGAAAGGAAAAAAACAGAAGCCAGCAGACGATTTGCCCTCCATGGAATGAGTTTGACACCCCTGGTGTAGAAGGACAGGTACACTGCTTGTCAATGATGCTGTGTTTGGGGTAAACTTGCCTTATCATCCACCCACTAAATGTTTTACAGAACCTGATTTACATGTGAAAATGTGATGCTAGATTTCGTGTTTTTTTTTACCTTTAAAAAAAGTCCAATGTTTCCTTATGATTAGGGTAAGTCCCGGTGGAGTATTAAGTGAGAATTTAAACATGGCAGAGGTTGTTTTTGTCAACATGATTTTGAGTGTTTTTCTCTTAAATGGGCAACACAAATGTCTTCCGTAAGGCCGCTATACCATAGGCTTCTGGAAATGGTTTGAAATGGTCCCACTCTGCCTGTAGGTTGCTGCCTAATTGATCATTTTATGTCATGCAAAGCTAATATGGGTCTTTGCTTAAGCAGAGCTTTCTGTTTATGTTGCATGTTGCAATTGTCCAAAAATAAAGTGAATGTTACATCAACAAAATCCCTTGCATAGCAGCGACAGGAGGTCTAGTGGTTAAGAGCAGTGGGCCGGTAACCGAAAGGTCGCTGGTTCGTATACCTGAGCTGCCTAGGTGAAAAAATATTTTGATGTGCCCTTGAGCAAAGCACTTAACCCAAATGTTTCCTGTAAGTCTCTCTGGATAACAGCGTCTGCTAACGGACTAAAATGACTATCTGTACAAGAGGGAATATGATTCAACTTGTCCAGTTCTCCAAATGCCAACCGCAGTGTTAAACATAGTATGAACATATCATACACTAAGCAATTACCATTAATATTGTGTACAGAAGATGTGTAGATAAATGCACTTTTGTATTTCTGTAATAGTTCAGCTTGTGCGAATAGGACAGGACGTGAATACCATTTCTCCCCTATTCAATTGTCAAAGCATTGCAAATCCCTATCTGAAAAAGCAGTGTGGTTGTCTCTGAACAAAACTTCCAAAGTGCAAGCGCTTATAATAGTGGTACAGTATTTTCAAGACAAAATGTACCATATGTATATTTACAAACGCTCTTAAGTTTTCTGTGTACGAAAAGGACAGCCAACTTAATGAGGAAGTGTCTTAGTGTATTAATGTCATACTATCAGTGATCCAGTATGTGAACTCTGAGACTGTAAATGCAAGCATTTATAATGTGATGTTTGTGTAGTCTTCTCCATCAGTTTGATGTTTGTGTAGCCTATCAATTGTCAGGTGTGTTTACCGGTAATAATTTAAACTGGAAACTCCAGATGGTTTTATTTATATATGCTTATGTTTCTCTTTTTTTGTTTACTCTTTGTTTCTGAATAAAGTTACTGTGCCATCAGTTCTGTTTGTCTTAGGAGGCCTATTGTGTAATGTATTGATAAAAATACAGTGCATTCAGATAACAACATTCAGACCCCTTTACTTTAACCAATTTCCTTTACTTTACAGACTTATTTTATATGTATTAAATGTTTTTCCTCTTCAATCTACACTCAATATCCCATAATGACAATTTTTGCAAATGTATTAAAAATGCAAAACAGAAATAACTTATTTACATAAGTATTCAGGCCATTTGCTATGAGACAAGAAATTGAGCTCAGGTACATGCTGTTTCCATTGATTATCTTTGATGTTTCTTCAACTTGAATTGATTGGACATGATTTGGAAAGGCACACAACTGTCTACGTAGGTACCACAGTTGACAATGCATGTCAGAGCAAAAAACAAGTCATGAGGTTGAAGGAATTGTCTGTAGAACTCCGAGACAGGATTGTGTCAAGGTGTAACGGATGTGAAACAGCTAGCTTAGTTAGCGGTGGTGCGCGCTAAATAGCGTTTCAATCGGTTACGTCACTTGCTCTGAGACCTTGAAGTAGTAGTTCCCCTTGCTCTGCAAGAGCCGCGGCTTTTGTGGAGCGATGGGTAACAACGCTTCGTGGGTGACTGTTGTTGATGTGTGCAGAGGGTCCCTGGTTTGTGCCCGGGTATGGGCGAGGGAACGGTCCAAAGTTATACTGTTACATTGGTGCCGTGACCCGGATCACTGGTTGCTGCGGAAAAGGAGGAAGGTCAAAAGGGGGGTGAGTGTAACGGATGTGAAACGGCTAGCTTAGTTAGCGGTGCGCGCTAAATAGCATTTCAATTGGTGACGTCACTTGCTCTGAGACCTTGAAGTAGTTGTTCCCCTTGCTCTGCAAGGGCCGCGGCTTTTGTGGAGCGATGGGTAACGATGCTTCGTGGGTGTCAGTTGTTGATGTGTGCAGAGGGTCCCTGGTTCGCGCCCGGGTATGGGCGAAGGGACGGTCTAAAGTTATACTGTTACAGAGGCACAGATCTAGGGAAGGGTGCCAAAAAATGTCTACAGCATACAAGGTCCCCAAGAAGACGGTGGCCTCCATCATTCTTAAAGAAGAAGTTTGGAACCACCAAGACTCTGCCTAGAACTGGCTGCCCGGCCAAAATGAGCAATCTGGGGAGAAGGGCCTTGGTCAGGGAGGTGACCAAGAACCCGATGGTTACTCTGACAGAGTTCCTCTGTGGCAATGGGAGAACTTTCCAGAAGGAACACCATATCTACAGCACTCCACCAATCAGGCCTTTATGGTAGAGTGGCCAGATGGAAGCCACTCCTCAGTAAAAGGCACATGACGGCCCTCTTGAAGTTTGCGAAAAGGCACATAAAGGACTCTCAAACCATGAGAAACAATATTCGCTGGTCTGATGAAACCAAGATTGAACTCTTTAGCCTGAATGCCAAGCGTCACGTCTCGAGGAAACCTGGCACCATCTCTACGGTGAAGCATGGTGGTTGCAGCATCATGCTGTGGGGATGTTTTTCAGCGGCAGGAACGGGGAGAGTAGTCAAGCTTGAGGGGAAGATGAACGGAGCAAAGTACAGAGAGATCCTTGTTGAAAACCTGCTCAGGACCTCAGACTGGGGCGACGGTTCACTTTCCAACAGCACAACGACCCTAAGCACACAGCCAAGACAATGTAGGAGTGGCTTCGGGCCAGAGCCCGGACTTGAACCCAATCGAACATCTCTGGAGAGACCTGAAAATAGCTGTGGAGTGACGCTCCCCTTCCAACCTGACAGCTTGAGCGGATCTGCAGAAAATAATGGGTGAAACTACCCAAATACACGTGTGCCAAGCTTGTAGCGTCATACCCAAGAAATCTAATTTTATTAGTCACATGCGCCAAAAACAACAGTGACCTTACAGTGAAATGCTTACTTACGAGCCCCTAACCAACAATGCAGTTTTTTTTTAAAGAGTAAGAAATAAAAGTAACAAGTAATTAAAGACCAGCAGTAAAATAACAATAGCGAGACTATACAGGTACAGAGACAATGTGCGGGGGCACCTGTTAGTTGAAGTAATATGTACATGTAGGTAGAGTTATTAAAGTGACTATGCATAGATGATAACAACAGAGAGTAGCAGCGGTGTAAAAGAGGGGGGAGGGGGGGTGGACCAATGCAAATAGTCTGGGTAACCATTTTATTAGATGTTCAGGAGTCTTATGGCTTGGGGGTAGAAGCTGTTTAGGAGCCTCTTGGAAACATACTTGGCGCTTCGGTACTGCTTGCCGTGCGGTAGCAGAGAGAACATTCTATGACTAGGGTGGCTGGAGTCTTTGACATTTTTTAGTGCCTTCCTCTGATACTGCCTGGTGTAGAGGTCCTGGATGGCAGGAAGCTTGGCCCCAGTTATGTACTGGGCTGTACGTACTACCCTCTGTAATGCCTTGCGTTCGGAGGCCAGGCAGTGATGCAACCAGTCAGGATGCTCTCGATGGTGCAGCTGTAGAACCTTTTGAGGATCTGAGGACCCATGCCAAATCTTTTCAGTCTCCTGAGGGGAAATAGGTTTTGTCGTGCCCTCTTCACGACTGTCTTGGTGTGTTTGGACCATGTCAGTTTGTTGGTGATGTGGACACCAAGGAACTTGAAGCTCTCAACCTGCTCCAATATAGCCACGTTGATAATAATGGGTGCATGCTCGTTCCTCTTTTTCCTGTAGTCCACAATCATCTCCTTTGTCTTGATCACATTCAGGGAGAGATTGTTGTCCTGGCACCACATGGACAGGTGTCTGACCTCCCTATAGGCTGTCTCATCGTTGTCGGTGATCAGGCCTACCCCTGTTGTGTCATCGGCAAACTTAACGGTGTTGGAGTCGTGCCTGGCCGTGCAGTCATGAGTGAACAGGGAGTACAGGAGGCGACTGTGCACACACCACTGAGGGGCCCCTGTGTTGAGGATCAGTGTGGCGGATGTGTTGTTACCTACCCTTACCAACTGGGGGCGGCCTGTCAGGAATTCCAGGATGCAGTTGCAGAGGGAGGTTTTTAGTCCCATGGTCCTTAGCTTATTGATGAGCTTTGAAGGCACTATGTTGAACACTGAGCTGTAGTCAATGAATAGCATTCTCACATCAGTGTTCCTTTTGTCCAGGTGGGAAAGGGCAGTGTGGAGTGCAATAGAGATTGCATCATCTGTGGATCTGTTGGGGAGGTATGCAAATTCGAGTCGGTCTCGGGTTTTGGGGATAATGGTGTTGATGTGAGCCATGACAAGCCTTTCAAAGCACTTCATTGCTACAGATGTGAGTGCTACGGGTCGGTAGTCATTTAGGCAGGTTACTTTAGTGTTCTTGGGCACAGGGACTATGGTGGTCTGCTTAAAACATGTGGGTATCACAGACTTGGACAGGGAGAGGTTGAAAATGTCAGTGAAGACAGAAAATGACTCAAGTGAAAGTCACCCAGTAAAATACTACTTCAATAATAGTATTTGGTTTTAAATATACTTAAATATCAAAAGTAAAAGTATAAACCATTTCAAATTCCTCATATTAAGCAAATCAGACGGCACCATTTTATTTACATTTTTATTGACATACAGTCTATGTATGTACACTCAGACATCATTTACAAACAAAGCATTTGTGTTTAGTCAGTCCACCAGATCAGAGGCAGTAGGGATGATCTCTTGATAAGTGTGTGAATTGGGCCATTTTCCTGTACTTTTGTACTTTTGGGTACTTTTGGGTGTCAGGGAAAATGTATGGAATAAAAAGTGTATTATTTTCTTGAGGAATGTAGTAAAGTAAAAGTTGGCAAAAATATAAATAGTAAAGTACAGACAAAAAACGACTTAAGTAGTAATTTAAAGTATTTTTACTTAATTAATTTACACCACTGCAAGTTGAGGGAGCGTACAATTGGCATGCTGACTGGAGGAATGTCCAACAGAGCTGTTGCCAGAGAATTGAACATTAATTTCTCTGCCATAAGCTGTCTCCAACATTGTTTTAGATAATTTGGCAGTACGTCCAACTGGCCTCTCAACCACAGACCACATGTAATGGGTGAGCCATTTGCTGATGTCAACAGAGTGATCCATGGTGGCGGTGGGGTTATGGTATGGGCAGGCATAAGCTACGAACAATGAACACAATTGCATTTTATCTATGGTAATTTGAATGCACCGTGATACCGTGATGAGATATTGAGGTCCATTGTCTCATCTACCGCCATCACCTCATGTTTCACCATGATAATGCACGGCCCCATGTCACAAGGATCTATCTGTACACAATTCCTAGAAGCGGAAAATGTCCTAGTTCTTCCATGGCCTGCATCCTCACCAAACATGCCACCCATTGAGCATCGAGCATGTTTGGGATGTTCTGGATCGACGTGTTTAACAGCATGTTCCAGTTTCCGTCAATATCCAGCAACTTCGCACAGCCATTGAAGAGGATTGGAACAACATTCCACAGGCCACAATCAACAGCCAGATCAACTCTATGCAAAGGAAATGTCAAGCTGCATGAGGCAAATGGTGGTCACACCAAATAATGACTGGTTTTCTGATCCACACCCCTACCTTTTTTTTATTTAGGTATCTGTGACTAACAGATGCATATCTGTATTTCTAGTCAAGGAGAGCTTTTTTCCATCTACGTAACATTGCAAAAATCAGAAACTTTCTGTCCAAAAATTAATCCATGCTTTTGTCACTTCTAGGTTAGACTACTGCAATGCTCTACTTTCCGGCTACCCGGATAAAGCACTAAATAAGCTTCAGTTGGTGCTAAATACGGCTGCTAGAATCCTGACTAGAACCAAAAAATTTGATCATATTACTCCAGTGCTAGCCTCTCTACACTGGCTTCCTGTCAAAGCAAGGGCTGATTTCAAGGTTTTACTGCTAACCTACAAAGCATTACATGGGCTTGCTCCTACCTATCTCTCTGATTTGGTCCTGCCGTACATACCTACACGTACGCTACGGTCACAAGACGCAGGCCTCCTAATTATCCCTAGAATTTCTAAGCAAACAGCTGGAGGCAGGGCTTTCTCCTATAGAGCTCCATTTTTATGGAACGGTCTGCCTACCCATGTCAGAGACGCAAACTCGGTCTCAACCTTTAAGTCCTTACTGAAGACTCGTCTCTTCAGTGGGTCATATGATTGAGTGTAGTCTGGCCCAGGAGTGGGAAGGTGAACGGAAAGGCTCTGGAGCAACGAACCGCCCTTGCTGTCTCTGCCTGGCCGGTTCCCCTCTTCCCACTGGGATTCTCTGCCTCTAACCCTATTACAGGGGCTGAGTCACTGGCTTACTGGGGCTCTCTCATGCCGTCCCTGGAAGGGGTGCGTCACCTGAGTGGGTTGATTCACTGATGTGGTCATCCTGTCTGGGTTGGCGCCCCCCTTGGGTTGTGCCATGGCGGAGATCTTTGTGGGCTATACTCAGCTTTGTCTCAGGATGGTAAGTTGGTGGTTGAAGATATCCCTCTAGTGGTGTGGGGGCTGTGCTTTGGCAAAGTGGGTGGGGTTATATCCTTCCTGTTTGGCCCTGTCTGGGGGTGTCCTCGGATGGGGCCACAGTGTCTCCTGACCCCTCCTGTCTCAGCCTCCAGTATTTATGCTGCAGTAGTTAATGTGTCGGGGGGCTAGGGTCAGTTTGTAATATCTGGAGTACCTCTCCTGTCCTATTCGGTGTCCTGTGTGAATCTAAGTGTGCATTCTCTAATTCTCTCTTTCTCTCTCGGAGGACCTGAGCCCTAGGACCATGCCTCAGGACTACCTGACATGATGACTCCTTGCTGTCCCCAGTCCACCTGGCCGTGCTGCTGCTCCAGTTTCAACTGTTCTGCCTTATTATTATTCGACCATGCTGGTCATTTATGAACATTTGAACATCTTGGCCATGTTCTGTTATAATCTCCACCCGGCACAGCCAGAAGAGGACTGGCCACCCCACATAGCCTGGTTCCTCTCTAGGTTTCTTCCTAGGTTTTGGCCTTTCTAGGGAGTTTTTCCTAGCCACCGTGCTTCTACACCTGCATTGCTTGCTGTTTGGGGTTTTAGGTTGGGTTTCTGTACAGCACTTTGAGATATCAGCTGATGTACGAAGGGCTATATAAATAAATTTGATTTCATTTGATGTGAAATCCATAGATTAGGGCTTAATCAATTTTTTCAATTGACTTATTTCCTTATATCAGCAGTTCCCAAACTTTTTATAGTTGTCATGCCCTGATCTGTTTCACCTGTTCTTGTGATTGTCTCCAGGTGTCGCTTATTTTCCCAGTGTATTTATCCCTGTGTTTCCTGTCTCTCTGTGCCAGTTCGTCTTGTATGTTTTCAAGTCAACCAGCGTGCTCTCCCGTGCTCCTGGTTTCTATTCTATTTTTCCAGTCTCCCTGGTTTTGACCCTTTACTGTTTTTCTGGAGTCCGTACCCGCCTGCCTGACCCTTCTGCCTGCCCTGACATCGAGCCTGCCTGACACTCTTTACCTCTTGGACTCAGAACTGGTTTTGACCTTTTGCCTGTCCACGACCATTCTCTTGCCTACTCCTTTTGGATTATAATTAAACAACAAAGACTCTAACTATCTGCCTCCTTTGTCTGCATCTGGGTCTTGCCTTGTGCCCTTATAATAGCCCCATACCCCTTCAAACATTCAACCTCCAGCTGCGTACCTCTAGCACCAGCGTCAGTGCACTCTCAAATGTTGTCTTTTGCCGTTGTAAACCTGCCACACACTATACGATACATTTATTAAACATAAGAATGAATTAGTTTTTCTCACAACCCGGCTTGTGGGAAGTGACAAAGAGCTCTTATAGGACCAGGGCAAAAATAATAATATAATAATACATAATTTTGCTCTTCATTTAGCTGTCTTACATATACAACCTTATTTGTTCATCAAAAATGGTAAATAACTCACCACAGGTTAATGAGAACGGTCTGCTTGAAAGGATAGACATTTTTTTTAAACAGTTATTCAACTAGGCAATTCAGTTAAGAACAAACTCTTATTTTCAATGACAGCCTAGGAACAGTGGGTTTACCTTGTCAGCTCAGGGATTCAATCTTGCAACCTTATGGTTATTAGTCCAACGCTCTAACCACGAGGCTACCCTGCCACCCCATGTAACTCTGCAATGTTGGGTTGTACTGGAGAGTCTCAGTCTTACATTTTTGTTCCACACAGTCTGTGCCTGTATTTAGTTTTCATGCTAGTGAGGGCCGAGGTACGTGGTTGCAAAGGGCATCAGTGTCTTAACAGCGCAATTTGCCAAGGCAAGAAACTCTGAGCGCAGCCCCATCCAGAAATCTGGCAGTGGCTTCTGATTAAATTCCATTTTCAGAGAACCGCTTGAGGCTATTTCGATGAGGCTCTCTCGTTCAGATATCGGTAAGTGGACTGGAGGCAGGGCATGAAAGGGATAACGAATGCAGTTGTTTGTGTTGTCCGTTTCAGGAAAGTAATTGCCCACCCAGCTCACTCAGTGGCTTCACTATATCACATTTGACATTGTCCGTAAACTTGAGTTCATTTGCACACAAATCATACAATGATCATAGCCTCAAAATCATAGCCTCAATTTTGTCTGGCATATTAGAGAGTCCATGTAATCCTAGATTCAGATCATTCAGGTGAGGAAAAAATATCACTCAGATAGGCCAGTCGTGTGTGAAACTTGTCATCATGCAAGTGGTCAGACAAGGGAAAATGATGGTCAGTAAAGAGAACTTTAAGATTGTCTCTCAATTTTAAAAAAAATGTGTCAATACATTGCCCCTTGATAGCCAGTGCACTTCTGTATGTTGTAAAAGCGTTACATGGCCATATAATTGCATAATGCAGAAAATACACGAGAGTTCAGGGGCCTTGCTTTAACAAAGTTAACCATTTTCACTGCCGTGTCAAAAACGTCTTTCAAGCTGTCAGGCATTCCCTTGGCAGCAAGAGCCTCTCTGTGGATGCTGCAGTGTATCCAACTGCTTGCACACGCGTTACCACTCCACTCTGTCTGTCTGTCATGGCTTTTGCATTACAGTACAGATACCAACAAATCTTGACAACCAAAGTACATTTGATGTCAAAGCTGTCCAGTACTTAAAAAATATCCTCTCATGTTGGCCTGGTTTCCAGTGATTTGCAGAAGAGGATGTCTTCCTTAATTGCCCCCTCATAAACGTAACGGACATATACCAGGAGCTGTGCCAGGCTCGCCACGCCTGACTCATCCAGCTGTAACACATATAATTCACCAACTTTTTGTATGCGAAGCAATACTTGTTAGAAAACATATCCTGCCATGTCACTAATGCATCGTGGAACAGTGTTGTTTGAGGAAGGCATTGTCTGTATAGTTTTTTGGGCCTTTTCCCCCAGCGTTGCCCCAGTCATTTTTGCCGCATTAGGAAGAAATTAGTCCTCCACGATAGTATGGGGCTTGCCTGTTCAAGCCACTCGGTAGCTCACCATTTTAGAGCTTTTAGCCCCTTCTTATTAATGGAATCTGCTGCTTTTTATACGTGTCTTACTACTCGAAAATCGTCTGTATTCTCGCTCAAACTCCCTTGGCTTATTTTTCTAATTGTCATGTTTAATTTCTAAATGTCTGTGCAAGAGTGAAGAGAGAGAGAGAGTAACGGTTAATGTGAATGGATGTTTATTATTTGACTAGGCTACCTGTATTTGACATTGTGGTGTTTCGCTGAACAAAAGATAGTTAAAAACAAAAAATAGTCGGCAGTGAAACGAGGCTACTCAGGAGAGAAAAACCTCACTCAAATGTATCGCCATTTGGAAAATATACATGTACTGTTTCAAAATGTGAAGAAAAATGTAAATCGCATTTTTATTTGGCGTACCCCACAGTTTGGGAATACCTGCCTTATATGAACTGTAACTCAGTAAAATTTTTGAAAGTGTTTCACGTTGCGTTTATATTTTTGTTCAGTATCAATCTGGATGGTCAGCCATAATGAACGTTCAATGTACAGATAGATCATGCTTTCAATACTATTAAGGCAGGCTACTTTTCAGATGAGGATGGTACTGTAGTCTGTTACTCTCGTTGAGTCTCAAGTGTTCTTTTCCCCTCCAGTGTTCCATTGTGCAACTTGTTGAACAGCAGCGTACTCCCTGTACTTTCTGAATCTGATCCGCCTGTCTACCAACAGGCAGTGACCTCACGAGCGCCATATTAAAATGCTTCTTCTTCCCTACTTTTTTTGTGTTGAGAACGTAGCCACCATCAGTCTGCCTCTTGGTTTCAAGAGATTGACAGAGAACATGATGGAAATAAACTCACTCCAAGAGGCGCTCAAAGGTTATTTTGGTTCTTATGAATAGCGTAATACTTCGATTGAGAGGCAGACGTGTTGTTTACTTGATTCCACAGTGGTTAGCTAGTTATATCGCCAGGTGTTGAATGTAGCTAGCTAGCTATAAGCTAATGTTAGCAAGTCAGCTAGCTAATGCTAATATTCGGAAGAAGAAGCAACGTTTCTTAGCTAGTAGCGTTCAATTCTCAAACCTCCAGAAAAGCTATCAAGCGAGCTACGTTGTGTAATTGTTTCCTATGTGTATTTCTGGATTCAACAATGTAGCTAGCTAGTTAACCATGATGGTGTTGACAACTCCATCGCCACATAGCTAACGTTAGCTAGCTTGACACCCAGCTAGCTAAGCTAATGAACTGATTAACTACCGGTAGTTAGCTGGCTAGTTACGTTAGCTATCTAGATAAGACATTGGCATTAAGTTAAGCCTAACTAGCTAGCTAATTGTTATGTAAATGGTACCCTAGTTAGTGTTAGTTAGGTGGCTAGTGAGCTAATTTTGTGTTCACTTGTAGCTGTTCAATTGCCACAACTAGCTGTAAAGGACAGCCTTTTATGCGAACACTCAATTAAATTTGCAGTTGGTGTCAATAACTTGATTATCCCCATTTGGCAGGTGCTTGTCTGAAGCTGGCTAGCTAGCTAGTTGAATGGCTAAAACACACTGACAGTGTTGTAGCCACAAATCCCCATTCATTAGATAGTAATAAGCAAGCGAATCACTCAGTTTCCTTATCTGTTGTGCTCACTGATTTGACATCACTGTTCTCTGCAGACTTTGACAAGAAAGGGACGCAAGAAGTGGCTCCCCTGCTAGATCAGTTTCTGTGTCATGTTGCCAAGACTGGAGAAACCATGTAAGTAATGTTCCTATTGACAAGCTTGGAGCTACAGATTTCATGCATATGAGAGGATGAGGCATGTTCAGTGGGAAAACTTGAACACCACTGGTCCAAATTATGGAATATGCCAAGGTCATGCCAAGTCTTTTCTGCATGTGGTGTATAACTAAATTACACATTTTACATGTTGCTAAGTTATTATAAAAAATGTGTATGCATCATATTCTCACATTTTGCTTTATTTAACAAGTTAAATCATAGGAATGTGGATTATTCCTTTTAAGAAATGTGTACTCTTTCTCCAGGGTCCAGTGGTCCCAGTTTAAAAGCTATTTCCTCTTCAAACTGGAGAAAGTGATGGATGACTTCATAGCCTCAGCACCCGATCAAAGGGGGGTAGCCAATCCCAATGTGGAGTCCATTCCATTTGAGGACATGAAGGAGAGGATACTGAAGATTGTGAATGGATACAATGGGTAGGTACCAGCAAAACCTTTAGGCAACTGTTTTCCTACAGTCATGTGATGCCATCTGGAGTTCACTATTGCTGATTTTGTGGTGGTTATACAATGGCGCCATCTACTGGATAGGCATTTCTAGATGTCACATGTACTGTAGCAGGGCTTGACATTCAATTTTTTAGCCACTTGTCCCTCAGCCTAGTAGGACTGTTCAATTTGTTTTTACTTCTCAAAAAAAGTAACACATGTCAGTAACACAATTTTTACATAATTGTATGATGCAAGGAACCAATTTACAAAGTAAAATGCATTACTATCTTTACCATAGAGAATCAGACAAAAAATGTGACTACACACAATTGGCTTCTTTGAATATTCAATCAAGACTGTCTCAAAATTCTCCTTTAGTTCTCTGCTGGAGGATGGTAGCCTGGTGCCCTATAAAATGTTGCAACATTACAATTACTACCAAATATTTTTTTATGTCTTTATAAAATAATTCCCCCCAGGGCTCTAAAGAGGTTAAAAACTGACTCTGAGACGGTTCTTGGCCCACAGATCCTAAATTCATTCAAACACTGCACATTAAACATGTAAATAGGAAATGAGGCTGATGCAACAGATCAGACTATTTAGCTTAAAACTAATATTTATTTATTCATATCATAAGCTCAACAATGCACACATGGCTGTAGGCTATGCGCAAATGCAATTAGAGGAAAACACCTCTCAAAAGCTCACCGCACGCACAAGTGGACCGAGATGAAAGTATCCATTAGTAATAGGGATGTGCGATATATCAGAAACCATATCGGAGTCATACGATATTAGCTAAAAATACCAACATCGGCATCGGCCCGATGTCTGTCTAGTTTAACACCGACGTGCAAAACCGATGTCAAAGCTGACGTGCATACCTAATATAATGTAGGTAGATGACATAATGATGCCACAAAAATACAGCGCTACACAGAATAAAATCAGAAAAATACTAAGCGCACACTTCCAACAACTAAACAAAGACGAGCAGTCATTTGAACGAGTAAGAATTTCAGCGAGACAACTCAAAGGCAAAATCCATTAACGCCAAGATAATGGAATTCAGTGCCCTTGACAATCAACCGTTCTCTGTTGTGGATGATGTTGGCTTTCGCCGACTGGTCGAGCACCTTGAGCCCCGGTACACACCACCAAGTATGTGCTATTTTTCAGATTTTGCCCTACCGGAGTTACACAGTATTGTTGAAACGCACATCCATGAGCTACTTGCTAATAGCTTCACGAATGACATTTGTACCGGCGATGTCCGGCTCATGAGCATGCTGAGTCTGACAGCACAGTTGGTCGACAGCCGTATTGCATGCTCAAGAATGTGCCGGTTCTCATACCGCTGCTGCCATTTCAATGGCATTTTAGAACATGTTTGAAACTTGGAAATCTGAACACACTCTTAGCTCCACAACTGACTCGAGAAATAAGCTCATCAACTGCGTCTGCTGCAGACATTTTACACTCTGTCATGGCATAGAACACCTGCTCAACAAAACCGCCGACAGACCGTGGGTTTAAAACTTGCAAAAGTACTCAAGGCTGTGAACAAGCGATTCGGTGGCATTCTCTGAGCCTCTTTACTGTGTTGCCACCATGCTCGATGCTAGGTACAAGGACCGCTACTTTGATTCAGACAAGAAACAGGGTTTATGTGAAATGTTAGCCAAAGCTGGACAAGATGGAAACAGACACAGTGATAGTGCGCATCGCAGAAGAGGCCACAGAGCTGAATCTTCACTGCTTGACATGTATGATGAAATCCTGGTTGAGACTGAAGAAATTAACAATGAAACAGCAAGTGAGTGAAAAAAAGGTTTGTGATTATGTCAAATCAAACTTTATTTGTCACATGCGCTGAATACAACTTGATCGTGAAATGCTTACTTACAAGCCCTGTACCAGCAGTGCAGTTTTACTGGTAATGGGGACATACGTAAATGCCAACAAAATAACTTTGTGTGTTTCAACTATTTAACTGTACTAGTCCGCAAAGATGTTAAATATCAGTCAGGTTTTTTTGGCAAGGAAAATATTGGATATTGGACAAAAATGTCATCTGTGCATCCCTAATTGGAAATCTAAAGATACATCAACTAGCATGGGTTACTAATATGACTAGGATTATGCCTTTGGCTGCTGGGCAATAAAATTAAGTTTATTTGAAAACCAGTAGAACATGAGAGAATTCCTGGTTTCAATTGCATATTAAGTATTTGTAAAATAATTGCCTCAACATCTCTATGGTAGCTTTTTTGGCTAGGCTACTTTGAAACAAGGTAAAGCATGCTTCATAAAATTACATAAAATATCCAGGTTATAAGCAGTTAAGTTTGTTTAAATAGTTTCTAAATGCTCACCAACTCCGCTCAGATTTAAGGTGGGTGATGAGCAGTGCGCAACAAGCAATGTCCTTCACTCTGGTCTTGTGACCAATTGATCTGAACGAACCGTGCTTCAAGTATGTCGACAGAATCAAGCCTTTAGACGTTAATGTTAATTATCCTTCAATTTATTTGTCAAACATGACTGGCCACTTAGCCTATATCTATGTAATTAAAAGTCTCATTAAAGTTTGGCTATATTTTCTGGACTTTTTCCACATTTTGTTGCTACAGCCTGAAAATGGATTAAATTGAGATATTGTCATTGGCCTACACACACTACCCCATAATGTCTAAGTGGAATTGTTTTTCTAAACATTTTATTGAAAATGAACAGCTGAAGAGTCGTAAGTATTCAACCCCTTTAAGTTCAGGAGTAAAAATGTCTTTAACAAGTAACTTAAGTTGCATGGACTCACTCTGTGTGCAATAATAGTTGTTAACATGATTTTTTAAAATGACTACCTCATCTCTGTACCCCACACATACAATTATCTCTAAGGCCCCTCAGTCGAGCAGTGAATTCCAAACACCGATTCAACCACGAAGACCAGAGAGGTTTTCCAATGCCTCGCAAAGAATGGCACCTATTGGTGGTGTGGGGGGTGTAAATAAATAAGCAGACATTGAATAGCCTTTGAGCATGGTGAAGTTATTACTTACACTTTGGATGGTGTATAAAAATCCTTACTAACTCAGTTGCTGTAGAGGAAGGAAATCGCTCAGGGATTTCACAATGAGGCCAATGGTGACTTTTAAACAGCTAGAGTTTAATGCCTGTGACAGGAGAGAACCGAGGATGAATCAACAACGTTGTAGTAACTCCACAATACTAACCTAAATGACCGTGAAAAGGAGCCGTTACAGAATACAAATATTCCAAAACGTGCATCCTTTTTGCAACAAGGCATTAAAGTTAAACTGCAAAAAATGTGACAAAGAAATTCACTAAGTCCTGAATACATAGCAGTATGTTTGGGGAAAATACAACACATCACTGAGTACCACTCTTCATATTTTCAAGCATGGTGGTGGCTGCATCATGTTATGGGTATGCTTGTCATCGACAAGGACTAGGAGTATTTTAGGATAAGAAGAAACTGAATAGGGTTAAGCACAGCCAAAATCCTAGAGAAACCTGGTTCAGTCTGCTTTCTAACAAACACAGGGAGACCAATTCACCTTTCAGCAGGATTATAACTTAAAACACAAGGCCAAATATACACTGGAGTTGCTTACCAAGATAACATTGACTGTTCCTGAGTGGTGTAGTTAGTTTTGTCTTAAATCTAAGGCAAGACTTGCCAGAGCTTGACACATATTTAAATGAATGGGGAAATATTGTACAATACAGGTGTGTAAAACTCTTAGACTTACATGTATTGACTCAGTGGTGTGAATACTTGTGTAAATTAGATATTTATCTTTCATTTTCAATCATTTAGCAAACATTTCTAAAAACATGTTTTCACTGTCGTTATGGGGTATTCTGTGTAGATGGGTGAGAAATCCATTTTGAATTCAGGCAATAACACAACAAAATGTGGAATAAGTCAAGTGGTATGAATACTTTCTGAAGGCACTATGTAATATTATCACTTTTTTTTTCTTTAGCTAGTCTGTTTTTTACTTGAGTTTTTATAGCTTTTTTTACATTTATACACAGCATTCATTCATATATATATTTTTTATACACATTACATTTAATTAATAAATAGTACTGACATCTCCGGTATACATTATATGTAGGGTTTTCCAGGAATGACCATTACCGATCATGAGCTCTCTAATATCACCCCTGAGCTACTCAAAGCCCATCTCACCCATCACGCTCTTTTGATTTCCATGTGCCATATAATTTTCAACTGTGCTGTGATGTCTTAACATGAATTTGAAACATTTCTAATTGCATAGTATCCACAGAGCTAAAGATGAAAACCTTTCCTACGAGTATTATTATATTGTTGATTGACTATGGCTTTCCAAATCACCCAACACTGCTGTTTGTATTGTTAATTTTAAATCAATGTTGTGTTTTTTCAGCCACTCTTGAACCTGTGACCAAAAACAAGCTACATGGGGGCAATACCAGAATAAATTATCTAATTATTCTCTCTTCGCAGCAAAATCGGGTTTGTTTTAATCAACTCCTTACCATCATTCCCTCAGAATTCCATTTACGATCCAGCGTTTGTGTGAGCTGCTTACAGAACCCAAGAGGAATTACACAGGAACAGAGAAATTCCTCAGAGGTGTTGAGAAGGTGAGTTCAGTGCCACATTAGATAGGATTTTTATAGTGTGTGTAATATTTTATTTATATATATATATGAGGGAGATATACACATACAGTGTCTTGCGAAAGTATTCGGCCCCCTTGAACTTTGCGACCTTTTGCCACATTTCAGGCTTCAAACATAAAGATATAAAACTGTATTTTTTTGTGAAGAATCAACAACAAGTGGGACACAATCATGAAGTGGAACGACATTTATTGGACATTTCAAACTTTTTTAACAAATCAAAAACTGAAAAATTGGGCAGTCACCTGAAATGCATTTCAAATAACAGGCGTGCCTTGTTAAAGTTAATTTGTGGAATTTCTTTCCTTCTTAATGCGTTTGAGCCAATCAGTTGTGTTGTGACAAGGTAAGGGTGGTATACAGAAGATAGTCTTAACAAATAGGGCTATGTCCATATTATGACAGTCCATCATTACTTTAAGACATGAAGGTCAGTCAATGCAGAAAATGTCAAGAACTTTGAAAGTTCAAGTGCAGTCGCAAAAACCATCAAGGATCTCAAATATAAAATATTTTTTCATTTTTTTGAACACTTTTGGCTACTACATGATTCCATGTGTTATTTCATAGTTTTGATGCATTCACTATTATTCTACAATATAGTAAAAATAAAGAAAAACCCTTGAATGAGTAGGTGTGTCCAAACTTTTGACTGGCTGTGTGTGTGTGTGTATATATATATCTCAATAAAATAGTATTTATATATTGCAGTGTTTGGTTTGTAATAGGGTTTTTCTTCTCCCAGAATGTGATGGTGGTCAGCTGTGTGCATCCTACCTCAGAGTAAGGGTTGTCTTTTCCTTATTGTTATACATTATAGCAATGAAACATTTTTAGAGGTGTGTTTTATTAAGTTTATATGATGTTCGGAATTGTCATTGTGATGTTTCTCTCTGTCATGAAGGAAAAACGGATGCAGTGGTGTGAATAGAATTAATGGTGTTATGTTGCCTGGAAACTCATCTGCTTTTACAGAGAGGTAAAGCGCATACTACAGGTTCTCATTCTCCCATCCTAGTTTCACGTCAGTGATAATTGCCTAAAGGTAAATGCAGAAAGTAAACCTCACTTTTCTTAGTCTCTTATTATTTTCTTGCAGGAAAGTTAATGGCCCAGGGACCCCCAGGCCGCTGAACAGACCAAAACTCTCTCTAGCCAGCTCACTAGCGACAAACGGTCTACCGGACAGTACAGAAAACAAAGATCCTACCACAGAGCAGGGACATGACACACATTCCAGGTACTTCAGTTGCTACCCAAAAGACCATGTGATACTCACTTTCTACTGTTCTTTTATGAATTTAATGCATGTTGAATCTTCTTTCTCAGTGAGGTGTCAGCATCGGATACGCTAGGGAGCTCTGTGAAGAACAAGCACTATGACGATCAGGAGGTTATGGAGGCGGAGCAGCACGAGGTGAAGAGGCTCAAGTTCAACAAAGATAAAGAGGAGGAGCAGAAGGTGGACACCCTCAGCTCCTGCCATGCTGACAGCTTGTCGGAAGAGACAGAGTCCATGGTCCAGGAGAAGGAGGAGGAGGACAGTGAGGCTGCCAGTACTGATGGGACTTGTGAAGACCAAGGTAGGACTACATTTTCACCTTTTTCCATCATGGAAAAGTATACATCGCTGGTGAAATCCTTTGTGGATATTAGTAAGTGTATGAGCAGAACCAGGAGTTGCCTGAATTCTGAGGTGTTCATTGCAAGTTCAGCTTATCTGTGTGCCAGATCTATGAGAACCCAGTTAACATGGCTTACTCTGTTTTTGTTTCCTTGCCTGTCCCACAGAGCCATCGAGCACACAGTCAGAGCCATCAGCAGGGCCCGGGGCGGATAAGCAGGCAGACGGGGAGGTACCTTGTGACTCCCAAGAGGAAGGTAATGACATGGACCAGTCAGAACAGCAGGCCACTGCTGGCGTCCTGAAGAACCCTGAGGCCCGGGACAGCGATGAGGGCAGTGACCCAGTCAGCAGCAGTAGCGCCAGCAGCTGTAACAGTGCAGAGAATGAATCCAGGGAAGAGGCAGCCCCTGCTCCCTCCAGCAGTACTCCTGAGCCAGCTGCAGAGGGTGCCATGGAGAGTGGCAGCCAGGACACTGGGACCAGTGAAGAGCCCATGGAGCAGGACTAACAGCTCCTCAGGATCGATCTATTGACCATTAAGAACATCTGTCCTCAAGTCTAGCTTGAGTGTCACCGGTGAAGGGGCTACTCCATCCTGGTCCCCTAGATACTTTACGCCTTGTCTACATTTTGGCTACTCTTCAAAATGACCACCTGTCATTGATGTGGACATCCACATTTTATTTTCAATTGAAGATTTTTTAACTGGATTATTTTCTTCCCCTACACTCTATTTAAGAGTTTCCTTTTAAGGCTTGTGGTCTCCAGAGGTCTTTGTTTCAGCCTTGGTCAGTCTTTTGGGTTGCATATGATGTTTGTTCAAGCTGTGCTGATTGGACGGTGTGTTCACCTGGGTATTGTTTTCTCATCAGTTTGAGCATTTGACAGGTAAAGCAGGCCCAGTTTTGTTCCTGTAGCCAGTTGTTTTTCTCTGTGGATTATCACCCCCGCCAAACCACCAGAGTCAGGACAGAGCTAACCCTGCTAACTAACCTCTTCATTATTTATGCTGTTAGTTACTTACTCCAGAGATGAGCTAGCTAGCATTTCTGTTTGACTGAAGCTCGAGCCTCAGCATCCAGCCCATACCACTGTTTTTACTCATGTGCCACCATCTTGGCTGTTGAGGAAAAAGTATCTTTCTATGTTATTTAAAAAATCTATTTTCCTCGTGAGATGGAGTATTGTATTAGATTTTCCATGTGAGACCATATTCTCCTTTTTAAAATGCGTCTGTTGTCTTTGCTATGATGCACTACCGACCCAACTCGAAGAGTAATGTAACATGCTAATTTTACCTTCAGATATAAGATTATATCATTTTGGGGGCACCATAATTTATATAAACATTTCAACTCAACTACTTATTTTGTAAAACGTTATTTTGTGGCAGCCAGTTGAGTTTCCAAAACCAGCTGTAAGTACAAGATGACTTCCAATTTGGATTGTGATGTCACCAAGTTGTTTGACTGACAGATATCCAGAGCAGTTACTGGTTTCTTTCTATAGCTGTACTTTTGATATTTAGAATTTTAAATTTCTGTAAAGTAGACTTTTGTAGATTGTAATACAGTATGTGTTCACTTCCTTTGTGAAACCATATAATTGTATAATTTCTGTGTATACTCTGAATGATTTTGCTTTCAATGCAGTATTCAGATAAAGCAATAAATGTTCACATTTTTGTGTGGTCATGCTTTCTTACCCGTGAGGCATCTCGTTTAGTCCACTGAGCTGCTTTAAAAGCTGCATGTTAACCCGACTGGTATCAGATGACCTATGTCACAACCTCATCACCTCTGCAGAATTTTTTTAAATACATGTGTTGAAAACAATGTGACCTTATAGCCATTTAGCCATTAAATCCTCAGTTCAAGACTATTCCTCGGTAACATTTTGTATTTGAACAGGTTGTACAATGTGTCCCTTGCCTGAGGTCTTAAGAGCTGTAGACTAATGTCTAGGCTTTGGCTCAAAGGTCCAATGCAGTCATGCAGTCAACCTGATCGGTTACTTATGTATTCTTGAAATCCTCAAAATGCCATCAGTTTAAGACCAAACACAAGAATGTATGAGAATTGTTAGGTTATACACAGTGTATAACTATTTTAACACCTATATTAGAACACCTTCCTAATACAGAGTTGCACCCCCATTTGCTCTCGTCGGGGCAGGGACTCTACAAGGTGTCAAGCGTTCCACAGGGATGCTAGCCCATGTTGGCCCCAATGCTTCCCACAGTTGTGTCAAGTTGGCTGGATGTCCTTTGTGTGGTGGACCATTCCTGATATACACGGGAAACTGTTGAGCATGAAAAACTCAGCAGGGTTGCAGTTCTTGACACACAGACTGGTGCGCATGGCAAGTACATTGCATTCGGAAAGTATTCAGACCCCTTTACCTTTTCCAGATGTTACATTACAGCATTATTCTAAAATGGATGACATTGTTTTCCCCCTCATCTACACACAATACCCCATAATGACAAAGCTAAAACAGGTTCAGACATTTTTGTAAGTTTATTAAAAATATCACATTTACGTAAGTATTCCAGACCCTTTACTCTTTGTTGAAGCACCTTTGGCAGCGATTACAGCCTCAAGTCTTGGGTATGACGCTACAAGCTTGGCACCTGTATTTGGGGTATTTCTCCCATTCTCAGCAGATCCTATCAAGCTTTGTCAGATTATATTGGGAGTGTTGCTGCACAGCTATTTTCAGGTCTCCAGAGATATTAGATCGGGTTCAAGTCCGGGCTCTGGCTGTGCCACTCAAAGATGTTTAGAGACTTGTCCCGAGGCCACTCCTGCATTGTCTTGGCTGTGTGTTTAGGGTCGTTGTCCTGTTGGAAGGCGAACCTTCACCCCAGTCAGGCAAAAGATTTCAATCATTGGTTTCATCAGACCAGAGAATCTTGTTTCTCATGGTCAGAGTCCTTTAGATTAGAGGTTGACCGATTAATCGGAATGGCTGATTAATTAGGGCCAATTTCAAGTTTTCATAACAATCGGAAATGTGTTTTTGGACACCGATTATTATTTTTTTACACCTTTATTTAATCTTTAATTAACTAGGCAAGTCCGTTAAGAACACATTCTTATTTTCAATGACGGCCTAGGAACGGTGGGTTAACTGCCTCGTCCATGGGCAGAACGACAGATTTTCACCTTGTCAGCTCGGGGGATTCAATCTTGAAACTTTACAGTCAACTAGTCCAACGCTCTAACCACCTGTCTCTCATTGCACACCACGAGGAGATTGCCTGTTACGCGAATGCAGTAAGCCAAGGTAAGTTGCTAGCTAGCATTAAACTTATCTTATAAAAAAACAATCATAATCACTAGTTAACTACACATGGTTGATGATATTACTATTTTATCTAGCGTGTCCTGTGTTGCATATAATCGATGCGGTGCATATTGTTGCTCCGTGTACCTAACCATGATATGTGTACCTAACCATGAACATCAATGTTAATTTCAATGTCCTTTCTTAAAATCAATACACAGAAGTATATACACTGCTCAAAAAAATAAAGGGAACACTAAAATAACACATCCTAGATCTGAATGAATTAAATATTCTTATTAAATACTTTTTTCTTTACATAGTTGAATGTGCTGACAACAAAATCACACACAAATTATCAATGGAAATCAAATTTATCAACCCATGGAGGTCTGGATTTGGAGTCACACTCAAAATTAAAGTGGAAAACCACACTACAGGCTGATCCAACGTTGATGTAATGTCCTTAAAACAAGTCAACATGAGGCTCAGTAGTATGTGTGGCCTCCACGTGCCTGTATGACCTCCCTACAACGCATGGGCATGCTCCTGATGAGGTGGCGGATGGTCTCCTGAGGGATCTCCTCCCAGACCTGGACTAAAGCATCCGCCAACTCCTGGACAGTCTGTGGTGCAATGTGGCGTTGGTGGATGGAGCGAGACATGATGTCCCAGATGTGCTCAATTGGATTCAGGTCTGGGGAACGGGCAGGCCAGTCCATAGCATCAATGCCTTCCTCTTGCAGGAACTGCTGACACACTCCAGCCCCATGAGGTCTAGCATTGTCTTGCATTAGGAGGAACCCAGGGCCGACCGCACCAGCATATGGTCTCACAAGGGGTCTGAGGATCTCATCTCGGTACATAATGGCAGTCAGGCTACCTCTGGCGAGCACATGGAGGCCCCCCAAAGAAATCCCACCTCACACCATGACTGACCCACCGCCAAACCGGTCACGCTGGAGGATGTTGCAGGCAGCAGAACGTTCTCCACGGCTTCCCCAGACTCTGTCACATCTGTCACCGGCTCAGTGTGAGCCTGCTTTCATCTGTGAAGAGCACAGGGCGCCAGTGGCGAATTTGCCAATCTTGGTGTTCTCTGGCAAATGCCAAACGTCCTGCACGGTGTTGGGCTGTAAGCACAACCCCCACCTGTGGACGTCGGGCCCTCATACCACCCTCATGGAGTCTGTTTCTGACCGTTTGAGCAGACACATGCACATTTGTGGCCTGCATGAGGTCATTTTTCAGGGCTCTGGCAGTGCTCCTCCTTGCACAAAGGCGGAGGTAGCGGTCCTGCTGCTGGGTTGTTGCCCTCCTACGGCCTCCTCCACGTCTCCTGATGTACTGGCCTGTCTCCTGGTAGTGCCTCCATGCTCTGGACACTATGCTGACAGACACAGCAAACCTTCTTGCCACAGCTCGCACTGATGTGCCATCCTGGATGAGCTGCACTACCTGAGCCACTTGTGTGGGTTGTAGACTCCGTCTCATGCTACCCCTAGAGTGAAAGCACCGCCAGCATTCAAAAGTGACCAAAACATCAGCCAGGAAGCATAGGAACTGAGAAGTGGTCTGTGGTCACCACCTGCAGAACCACTCCTTTATTGGGGGTGTCTTGCTAATTGCCTATAATTTCCACCTGTTGTCTATTCCATTTGCACAACAGCATGTGAAATTTATTGTCAATCAGTGTTGCTTCCTAAGTGGACAGTTTGATTTCACAGAAGTGTGATTGACTTGGAGTTACATTGTGTTGTTTAAGTGTTCCCTTTATTATTTTGAGCAGTGTATTTTTAAACCTGCATATTTAGCTAAAAGAACTCCAGGTTAGCAGGCAATATTAACCAGGTGAAATTGTGTCACTTCTCTTGCGTTCATTGCACGCAGAGTCAGTGTATATGCAACCGTTTGGGCCGCCTAATTTGCCAGAGTTTTATGTAATTATGACATAACATTGAAGGTTGTGCAATGTAACAGGAATATTTAGACTAATGGATGCCACCCCTTAGATAAAATACGGAACGGTTCCGTATACGGCATTTCACAGAAAGAATAAACGTCTTGTTTTCGAGATGATAGTTTCCGGATTCGACCATATCAATGACTTAGGCTCGTATTTCTGTGTGTTATTATGTTATATCTAAGTCTGTGATTTGATAGAGCAGTCTGACTGAGCGGTGGTAGGGAGCAGCAGGCTCGTAAGCATTCATTCAAACAGCACTTTCTTGCATTTTGCCAGCTGCTCTTCGTTGTGCATCAAGCAGTGTGCTGTTTATGACTTCAAGCCTATCAACTCCCGAGATTAGGCTGGTGTAACCGATGTGAAATGGCTAGCTAGTTAGCGGGGTGCTCGCTGTTAGCATTTCAAACGTCACTCGCTCTGAGACTTGGAGTAGTTGTTCCCGAGGGTGGCTGTTGTCGTTGTGTTCTTGGTTCGAGCCCAGGGAGGAGCGAGGAGAGGGACGGAAGCTATACTGTTACACTGGTAATACTAAAGTGCCTATAAGAACATCCAATAGTCAAAGGTTAATGAAATACAAATGGTATAGAGAGATATAATGGTATAGAGTCCTATAATTCCTATAATAACTCCAACCTAAAACTTCTTACCTGGGAATATTGAAGACTCATGTTAAAAGGAACCACCAGCTTTCATATGTTCTCATGTTCTGAGCAAGGAACATAAACGTTAGCTTTCTTACATGGCACATATTGCACTTTTACTTTCTTCTCCAACACTTTGTTTTTGCATTATTTAAACCAAAATGAACATGTTTCATTATTTATTTGAGGCTAAATTGATTTTATTGATGTATTATATTAAGTTAAAATAAGTGTCCATTCAGTATTGTTGTAATTGTCATTATAACAAATAAAAAAATATTTAAAAAATCGTCCGATTAATCGGTATCGGCCTGTTTTGGTCCTCCAATAATCGGTATCGGCGTTGAAAAATCATAATCGGTCGACCTCTACTTTAGATGCCTTTTGGCAAACTCCAAGGAGTGGCTTCCGTCTGGCCACTACCATAAAGGCCTGATTGGTGGAGTGCTGCTGAGATGGTTGTCCTTCTGGAAGGTTCTCATCTCTACAAAGGATCTCTGGAGCTCTGTGAGAGTGACCATCGGGTCTTGGTCTCCTCCCTGACCAAGGCCCTTCTCCCCCGATTGCTCAGTTTGGCTAGGCGTACAGCTCTAGGAAGAGTCTTTGTAGTTCCAAACTTCTTCCATTTAAAAATGATGGAGGCCACTGTGTTCTTGGGGACCTTCAATCCTGCAGAAATGTTTTGGTACCCTTCCCCAGATCTGTGCCTCAACACAATCCTGTCTCGGATTTCTACAAACAATTTCTTTGACCTCATAACTGGGTTTTTGCTCTGACATGCACTGTCAACTGTTGGACCTTTACATAGACAGGTGTGTGCCTTTCCAAATCATGTCCAATCAATTGAATTTACTACAGGTGGACTCCAATAAAGTTGTAGAATCATCTGAAGGATGATTAATGGAAACAGGATGCACCTGAGCACAATTTCTAGTCTCAGCAAAGGGTCTGAATAATTAAGGTTTTTCTGTTTTTTATTTGTATTAAATTCACAAAAACCTGTTTTTTTTTCAGAGTAAGGCTGTGACGTAACAACATTTGGAAAAAGTCAAGGGGTCTGAATTCTTTCTGAATGCACTATACTACCGTACCCTGTACAAAGGCACTTAAATGTTTTGTCTTGCCCATTCACCCTCTGAATGGCACACATACACAATCCATGTATCAATTGTCTCAAGGCTTAAAAATCGCTCTTTAACCTGTGTCCTCCCCTTCATCTACACTGATTGAAGTGGATTTAACAGGTGACATCAATCAGGATCATAGCTTTCACCTGGATTCACCTGGTCAGTCTGTCATGGAAAGGTCTGTCATGTTTTGTTCACTCAGTGTATTTGTGAAGGCTCACTGGTACCTTAAGTTTGTATGCCTTGACTAAACACATCCATTCTGAACATATGTCTTTCTCGTGAGAATAAAAGTTAACTAGGGGATCATAGTTTGGGGTTGGAAGAGCCTTTGTTACCACCCTGGTGCCCAAATTTTTTATATTTTAATAATCACAAATTCTTGCATGTCTTGTTTTTACACGGGAGCCTGCAAAGGTGCTTCTGTCTCTTGGCTGCTGAAATTTACCCAGGCTCTCTAAGGAAATAAATAGTGGATTGTATGAATCTGAGCAGCAGTGCTGTTCTGTGGGATGGGAGACAGCATTAAACTGTAGTCTTTAAAAAGGCATCTCCAGGGAAATAAATGCCAGGCCAACCGAGGAATAAAGAGGAGCTCTCAATCAAATTAGGTATAATTTCATCCCTCTCCAGAAATGGCAGAGGTTATTATAGAGTGACAACACTGTATTTCATTTGGGCTTCTTTTAAAAGTTTGTTTCATACTAAAAGTTAGTTCATGCTCAGGACCAGGGCCCTGTTCTTGGAGACTTACCATTCTGTAGGTTTTCATTCCAACCCTAATCTAGCACATCTGATTCTAATAATTAACTGGTTGATTAAGATTAGTCAGGTTAATTACAATTGGGGTTGGGGCGAATACTTACAGGAGTATAGTGCTCCAAGAACAGGGTGGGAGAGACCTGCTCATTACTTTGCCCCTAATGTTGCTACTTGCAGAAGGCCTTCAACCCATCATTTGGAAGACTATACTGAACAAAAAATATAAATGCAACATGCAACAATTTCAACAATTTTACTGAGTTAGAGTTCATATAAGGAAATCAGAAATAAATGAATTAGGCCCTAATCTATGGATTTCACATGACTGGGCAGTTGCCCAGGATGTCCTGGGAGGGCATAGGCCCACCCACTTGGGAGACTGCCTACCCACTGGGAAGCAAGGCCCATACAATCAGAATTAGTTTTACCCCACAAAAATGCTTTATTACAGACCGAAATTCTCCTCAGTTTCATCTGTGGATGAAACCAGCTGTCCAGGTGACTGGTCTCAGACGATCCCGCAGGTGAATAAGCTGCATGTGGAGATCCTGGGCTGGCGTGGTTACACTTGGTCTGCAGCTGTGAGGCTGGTTGGACGTACTGCCAAATTCTTTAAAATTATGGTAGAGAAAGTAACAAATTCTCTGGCAACAGCTCTGGTGGACATTCCTGCAGTCCACATGCCAAATTCACGCTCCCTCAAAACTTGAGACATCTGTGGCATTGTGTTGTAACAAAACAGCACATTTTTAGAGTGGCCTTTTATTGTCCCCAGCACAAGGTGCACCTGTTTAATGATCACGCTGTTTAATCAGCTTCTTGATATGCCACACCTGTCAGGTGGATGTATTATCTTGGTAAAGGAGAAACGCTCACTAACCGAAATGCAATCAAATTTGTGCACAAAGTTTGAGAGAAATAAGCTTTTTGTGTGTATGGAACATTTCTGGGATCTTATATTTCAGCTCATGAAACATGGGACCAACACTACAAAGAGCTGCGTTAATTTAAAATGTAAACAGATTGCTGTGTTTTCTGTCTCATAAGTTTACACACTGGTGTATGCTGCTGAAGGAGCCTCATTATTTCTCAACTGTGTTTGAAAGACTATCTTTGATATAAACTCTATTGTTTGATCTCAGGGGACCTGGCTTCATTACTTGGGGATCAAAGAAGGCTAAATAAGGTAAATATCCAGGCAGCCCATGGTCAGGTCTGTATGTAGAGTAGGGTCATTATCTGCCTCTCATAACATCACAAAGGTAACACATGGTACAAAGACCAACAGCAACCCTTTCTTTAGGCTTGCCAAATTTAAGACATTTAGTAATTTAAGGAAATACAGTGTGAAATGAACGACTTGCACAGTTGGCTTAGCTTTTTTTATGCATTTCTAATTATCCTTAATGGGAGTTCATTGTTCTTGGCACTTTTGTAGTCTAACTTAAACTTGGATGAAATGTAAATTTAAGTGGCTCAATATAGCTTTAATGAATTAATCGCTGCCCAGGTGACGGTGCCAACGTTTCCTCCTTGGCACTGGGCTCCAGTACAACCCAATGGAGTTCTGTGTGTGCTTTGGATCTGAAGCAAGCTTTTACTAATGTAAGTGATCTTTGTTTTCCTATTCACTGAGAATCAAAGATAAAAATGTGGCCCTCTCAAGGACATCAGATAATCTGCTCCAAAACCTCCATTTCCATAAACAAAGCCTTACTGTTTCAGCAACCCTTCAGTATCTACGTCACACAATTTGTGATTTATTGGATAAGTCCCCAAGTGTTCTCCTACAGTCCAGAATGGAAAATATTGCCCTTCTGAGAAAGAAGCTGAGTTGCCTATCTACACAGCTGTTTCACAATGCAGATCTGTATGTCTATAGTAGCCTACTTTCATATGTCCTGAATCTTCTATCCCAAGACACCAAACCCTGAATGTAAATTCAATAGAACTTGCTGTCTTGCTCCAGTGCATAACACAAGGTAAACTACTACAAACGTTTTAAGGGGATGCTTATTTTGGGTTGTGTTACGGATACAGTTATCCTGTGTGTGTGTGTATCCTGTGTGTGTGTTTCTTTTCTCTCCTTCTCCCCTCACAGGTGAAAAGTCAACAATCAATCATCCATCAGAAGACACACCTCCTCCTATTTCCTACCCTATCACAGTTCCTTCCCCATGGTTTAAAAACCCCATCATTTGTTTGCTCTAGAGCTCAATCTCTCTGTAAATGCCATGTCTGTAGGGCTCTGTGTTTCACTCTCGCTTTGTGTCTTAACCTCTCTTTTGTTTGAGCACCTCCATAGCACTTTGTCATCACCTGTGAGTATTGTTTTTGGTTATGGTGTTTGTTTGTTGCTGGTGGGAAAAGGGTGACACCAAGACAAGTCGCCCATGGGCATACACTACCCGTAGGTGAACTTTGTTAAATACACTAGTTAGAACTGGGTGGACCACCCACTGTATTTTTGGTTAGTTAGTTAGCTGGTGCTAAAGTAGGCTAGTCTAGCTTAGTGGTGTTTTTGTATATTTATTGTTTCTTTCCTTGGGTCCAGCTCAGCCCCTTTTCCTGCTCCCCCCATTACCGTGTGTTTATAAATAAACCTGGAGTTTGACGGTAGATTTCTGTTGTCGTGGTTATTTCGTTCACACTTTTACTTTGTCACAATAATAATTTGCATGAGTTATGTTATGGGTCTCATTACCATCCCCCCTAGACTGTCGGGCCAAAAGGGATTCGTAACATAAGTGGGGGCTCGTCCGGGATCTGTCATAACTGACACCCATGCCACTCGTAGATTGTTGTAGTGGTAGAGTTCAGTGTTGAGCGTCATAGCTGAAGTAGCATTAGTGTTTGCTATTTTCTTTGGCACTTGTGAAGTAGTGTAAAATGACTACTTTTGATTTGAAATCCTTTTTGGATAACCCTTCATGGGAGGTTTTTGACAAATGTCGTAGAGTTGATTTAATGACCTTGGCTGACCATTATTCAGTATCGTTTCCGCAGAGTTTAGTTAAGGCGGAGGTTAAACAGCTAGTATTAAATGCATTGTTGGAAGAGCAGGTGCTGGTGTTACCGCTGCCTGAGTCTACTACCCCTGTAGGGGATGTTGCTGCTCCTGTAAGCCCATTGGTGTCTGATAATGAGGGAGAGGCTAAAACACCAGCCACATTGTCCCGTTTTGATCCACTCTCCCCACTGTCAAATGGTGATGCCAGGAGGGATGTCCGTTTAGCACAGTTCCAACTGGAGGTGGAAGAGAGAGCCCAAATTAGGCGAGAGACTCTCCAGTTGGAGATGTGTAAAATTGAGGCAGAAAAAGAACGAGAACAACGGCAGTTGGAGATGTGTAAAATTGAGGCAGAAAAAGAACGAGAACAAAGGCAGTTGGAGTTCAAAATGTGCCAGATGGAACTGGAGGCAGAGACAGCAAGGCTAGCCTTCGTTCCTACTGTGCCTGTTTGTGAGCCGTCCTCACCTGCTGTGTCCTCAAACATGTTTGACATTAGTAGGCAGATTGCCTTAGTACCTTTGTTCAGAGAGTCAGAGGTTGACTCCTATTTTTGTGTATTTGAGCGTATAGCCGTAGCATTGAAATGGCCTGAAGAGGTATGGTGTCTATTACTTCAGTGTAAATTAACTGGTAAAGCCCAAGAGGTTTTGTCAGCGCTACCTCTAGAGGACAGTTTGAATTATGAAGTGGTCAAAGCTACTGTTCTTCGTGCCTATGAGCTTGTGCCTGAGGCGTACCGACAGAGATTTAGGTCTCATAGAAAGTCTTCTAGTAAGACTTATGTGGAATTTGCTAGAGACAAGGGAAATCTGTTTGATAAATGGCATGCTGCTAGTAAGGTAACTGATTTCAACTCTCTCCGGGAGTTAATCTTGTTGGAAGAGTTAAAAAATTGCTAATCCGAACGCATTGTAGTTTACCTAAACGAACAGAAAGTATCCTCCCTGGCAGAAGCGTCTGTGTTGGCAGACGAGTTTGTGTTGACACACAAGAGTGTGTTTTCGGCTCAAACTGAGAGTAGAGCCACTGAGTTTCCTACCTTTAGCCCTAGTCGGCCAGCAGTAGTATATCAAGCACGTCAGAAGAATGAGCGTCCCTGTTTCTATTGTCATAAAGTAGGACATATTATTAATGATTGCTTCCTGCTTAAACGCATACAAGGGATGCCTCTTCGTGCCAAGCCTCCAACAGGTGTTGCTCTAATTCGTACGGTTGAGAGGTCTGCAACAAAACAGGTGCCTCAGGGTAACTGTAGTTTGAAAGTCTCAGTCCCCGACCGCAGTTATGAACCATTCATTTTTGAGGGGTTTGTGTCCCTAACGAATGACGAAGCATCTCAGCGTCCGGTTAAAATCCTTAGAGATACTGGTGCGGCGCAGTCGTTTATATTGTCTGATGTGTTGCCCTTATCTGACGATACATACTGTGGTTCCAGTGTGTTAGTGCAGGGTATTGAAATGGGTTTTGTCCCAGTGCCATTGCACTTTGTGAAAGTACACTCTGAGTTAATCAGTGGAATATTCAGAGTGGGGGTACGTCCTATGTTGCCAGTGAAAGGTGTGACCTTTATAATGGGTATCGATATTGCCGGAGGAAAGGTAGTACCCGTATTGGAAGTATTGGATAAAGGTGACCACTCTCTCTCGAATGAGTTGGCACAGAGTTATCCACATGTGTTCCCCGCTTGTGCTGTCACTCGTGCTCAGGCACTACAAGAGGGTGACGTGATAGATTTGTCAAACACTGTTCTGTTCAAAGAGGATGATCAAGAGGATGGATTGTGTGATACCTCTGAGAAGCTGATCCTCTGACAAACAGCCCAGGAAAGAATCAAAGAACGTTGAACTTATTGCTGAGGCAATACAGTTGCCAGTCACTCGTGAGCAGCTGATTGCTAACCAAAAGGTTGACAACAAGCTTGCTAAATGTTTTTCTAGTGTTGTCTCATTGGAAGATGTGAAGAAGAAGAACGTGGCTTACTTCATTGATGGTAATCTCCTCATGCGTAAATGGAAATCCCATGTTGACGCGGATGGAGATTGGAATGCTGTTTACCAAATAGTGATTCCTACAGCCTTTTGACAAAATGTGTTATCCCTTGCTCATGATCACCAGTGATCTGGTCATTTAGGAATCACAAAAACTTATGATCGGATCCTTCAACATTTCTTTTGGCCGGGTTTAAAACAAGATGTGGCTCAGTTCTGTCGGACATGCCACACATGTCAGATAACAGGAAAACCAAATCAGGTTATTCCTCCCGCTCCTCTTTGTCCCATACCTGTCATAGGTGAACCATTCGAGCATGTGGTGGTTGATTGTGTCGGACCGTTACCGAAGACAAAATCGGGTAACCAGTTTTTGTTAACGATAATGTGTATGGCTACAAGATACCCCGAGGCCATTCCTCTGAGAAGGATTACAGCCCCGGTAGTGAGTAAAGCCTTAATAAAATTCTTCACGACATTCGGGTTACCTAAGGTGGTACAAAGCGATCAAGGTACCAATTTCCTATCCAAGCTCTTCAAGCAGGTGTTAAAATCCTTGTCAATTACGCACCGTGTGTCAAGCGCCTATCACCCAGAGTCTCAGGGTGCGCTTGAAAGATGGCATCAGACACTGAAGTCTATGCTACGTAAATATTGTTTGGAATCTGAGAAAGATTGGGATGAGGGAGTTACTCTAGTTTTGTTTGCTGCTCGTGAAACTGTGCAGGAGTCCCTAGGTTTCAGCCCGGCTGAACTAGTGTTTGGTCACACAGTGAGAGGACCAATGAAAGTCCTTAAAGAACAGTTCTTGTCCCAAGAGTTGTGTACCAGAGATGAGAATGTGTTGGACTACGTTAGTCGCTTTCGTGAGCGCCTACACCAAGCTTGTGCTCTCGCAAAGGAAGCTCTGTCTTCCTCACAGAGGAGCATGAAAAGACACTATGATAAAGAGGCTGTTTCTCGTCCACTACAGCCAGGTGACCAAGTACTGGTGTTATTACCTGTTCCAGGATCTTCACTGTCAGCTTGTTTCTCTGGTCCTTATTTACTTGAAAAGAAAATAAGTGAAACTGACTGTGCTTCAAACTCCTGATAGACAACGCCAATCTCGTGTGTGTCACATTAACATGTTGAAAGCTTACCACACCCGACCCATCACACAGTTAGAGAGTTCAAAAACAGAGGAAGGTACTGCTGTCTCCTCTGCTACTACTGCTATGATAGTGGACTGTCATATTGATGATGTTGATGGCTTGGAGTTGCGCAATACTCAGCAGCAGTGTGTTAGATTGCCCAACTCAGAAATGCTGCTGTCTATCCTATCCGGTCTGGTTCATTTAACGGATGGACAGGCCAATGATAAAAACTACACAGTTTTCCATGTCTCTTTAATGACGTTCCTACTCGCACCAATGTGTTGGAACATGACATTAATGTTGGAAATGCTACACCTATCAAGCAACACCCATATCGTATCAACGCTTCCAAGAGGAAGATAATGAGGGATGAGGTGAGATATTTGTTGGAGAATGACCTGGCTACGCCAAGTTACAGCCCTTGGAGTTCTCCTTGCATTCTGGTTCCTAAACCTGATGGTACGTCCAGGTTATGTACGGATTATCGAAAGGTAAATTCTGTCACAATGCCAGATTCGTTCCCGTTACCCCGACTGGACGACTGTATCGACACTTGGTGCTGCTAAGTATGTAACTAAGTTAGACCTCTTAAAAGGTTACTGGCAGGTTCCGTTAACTTCACGTGCTTCTGAGATTTCTGCCTTTGTGACCCCAGACAACTTCCTACAGTACTCAGTCATGGCTTTTGGGATGCTAAATGCACCAGCCACTTTCCAACGACTGGTTAACTCCGTATTAGCTGGCGTTCCTAATTGTAGTGCATACCTTGATGACCTAGTGATTTATTCGTCTGAGTGGTCAGATCATGTTGACTCGCTAAGGGTAGTATGTGAACGGTTGGCAGCTGCTTCTCTAACCCTGAACTTGGCAAAGTGCGAGTTTGGGAAGGCTACTGTTACCTATCTCGGTAAAGAGGTTGGCCATGGACAGGTGCGCCCTGTTGATGCCAAGGTCTTGGCTATAACTGCATTCCCTGCACCTACCACCAGACGAGAGCTACGCCGCTTTTTAGGGATGGTTGGCTACTACCGTAGCTTCTGTAAAAATTTCTCTGCGGTAGTTGCTCCATTGACCGATTTGCTTAGTCCGGCAAGACCATTTGTGTGGTCCCCTGATTGTAAGAGAGCTTTTGAATCAGCGAAAGCACTCTTATGTAGTACACTTGTACTTGCTGCTCCAGATTTTGAACAACCGTTCAAACTTGAGGTAGATGCTAGTGCCAGAGGTGCTGGTGCTGTTCTACTGCAGCAGGACAAGAGTGGAGTGGATCATCCCGTTTGTTATTTTTCCCGTAAATTTAATAAATGTCAAACAAACTATGCGACAATAGAACAAGAAGCTCTTGCTTTGTTGTTGGCTCTGCAATACTTTGAAGTATATATTGGTTCCAGTGCCCTACCAGTGATTGTGTATACTGACCATAACCCCTTAGTTTTTCTCCACCGAATGTACAACCAGAACCAGCGCCTTATGCGTTGGGCGCTGATTGTACAAAATTATAATTTGGAGATCCGCCACAAAAAGGGTTCTGATAATGTGTTGGCAGATGCTTTGTCTCGTGTGTGAAAATGATTTCTGTATGTTTTGCAAGGTTGTTGCTTTGTTGTGAGTATTCATTGAAATACTGTAGTCGCAACCCCTAGGGTTGCTCTTTTAAGGGTGGGAGTGTTACGGATACAGTTATCCTGTGTGTGTGTGTGTGTGTGTATCCTGTGTGTGTGTTTCTTTTCTCTCCTTCTCCCCTCACAGGTGAAAACCATCACTCCCCAATCAGTCAACAATCAATCATCCATCAGAAGACACACCTCCTCCTATTTCCTACCCTATCACAGTTCCTTCCCCATGGTTTAAAAACCCCATAATTTGTTTGCTCTAGAGCTCAATCTCTCTGTAAATGCCATGTCTGTAGGTCTCTGTGTTTCACTCTCGCTTTGTGTCTTAACCTCTCTTTTGTTTGAGCACCTCCATAGCACTTTGTCATCACCTGTGAGTATTGTTTTTGGTTATGGTGTTTGTTTGTTGCTGGTGGGAAAAGGGGGAAACCAAGACAAGTTGCCCATGGGCATACACTACCCGTAGGTGAACTTTGTTAAATACACTAGTTAGAACTGGGTGGACCACCCACTGTATTTTTGGTTAGTTAGTTAGCTGGTGTTAAAGTAGGCTAGTCTAGCTTAGGGGTGTTTTTGTATATTTATTGTTTCTTTCCTTGGGTCCAGCTCTGCCCCTTTTCCTGCCCCCCCCCCATTACCGTGTGTTTATAAATAAACCTGGAGTTTGACAGTAGATTTCTGTTGTCGTGGTTATTTCGTTCACACTTTTTACTTTGTCACAATAATAATTTGCATGAGTTATGTTACGGGTCTCATTACCATCCCCC